>NC_060911.1:60000-85000 GCF_014805685.1 Silurus meridionalis | reverse complement strand
CACAAATGTGCCTCTGGAAGAACAGTGAAAAATTCAGATGAGGCTTGTGGAAAGTCTTCCCAGAAGAGCTGAAACTGTTCTAACTGCAAAGGGCCAACATCATATTAAACCCTATGAATTAAGAATTGGATGTTGCTCAAGTTCATTTGCATGTGAAGGCAGACGAGTGAATACTTTTGGCAATGTCGTGTATACAGTCATCCCCCGTTTATCGCAGCAGTTACATGTCAAATTCGACCACCAAAATTTCTACGATAAATGTTTTTTTTATTGTTTAAGCCGTAAATCATCCTCCCACACACTTTAAACACACACAGAAAACATTTGCAGGAATACAGCGAGATGAATTGTGTGTAAATTCGTAGAAATATCATATTTATATTGAGTTCTGTAGTACAGTACTGTAGCGTAGCCTATGTGTCATTTCTCTGCTTGTTTATTGGTTGATGTGTCCTATGGCATCAGAGGGGGTGGGGTTAAAGAGACATGTGACTGCATTCTTCATTTTCATTGGCTAAATCTGGTGACTTATGTCTTCAACTCTGCTCTTTTTTACGTCAGAGGAAACTACAACCAATAAATAAGAGGAACTCTACGGTTTCTTATAACGCTACTCATTTCTTATGATGAACTGAAATCAGGTCCACCGCGGGATTTGAACCGGATTTGAACCCTAATTAATTTTAACAGCACTGATTCTGCATGTCGATTTACATCATTTTAAATACCATAATTACTTTAAAACCTTTACAAGAATATTTTTACGAGCTGCCTGTCATCTGAAAATGTAAACAGGTTTGTGTAAGTAAATTGCTCAGTGGAAAGAAAGTGAAGTGATGGGAACCTGATATTTTCTATATTTCTCTTTTTTTTATGTGACTAATAGACATGACCAAGTTCTTGTCTATAAGCTTTGAAACGTTTAGTCTTCATGCTCTATGTTGGGTTTGGTTTCACTAATAATAAACATACATTAGAGTATGAAACACTTGAAGAGTATTAATTGAAGGTACATTTAGAACAGATACAATGTGTGATTAAGTAATGAATAAATATTTCTGTATATCTAATATGTATTTATTTAATTTTATTTATAAAAGAAACAAAAGTCATTTGTATTCTGTGACCTCTTGATTTAAGTACTCTTTGTACTCATACCAAAACTGTAGTATCATTTTCTAAAAAAATGTACTGTCATAAAAATAGAATTTCCATGAGTAGGAACATTCAAGTAAACACACTGTTTATTCTTACAGTCTTTTAATTTATTTTTTTATTTTTTTATTTTTATTTTTTGTAAGAAAAGAAAAATGTTGGTTGTGTTTTAATGATTCACATGAAAAAAAATACCATAATTTTTAACAGAATCTTTTTATAGAAAATAATTGATCCACTGGGATGAAGTGCTTCTTTAGCGCCGTACTCACGTCATGTAACAGATTTGAGTGCACGTCATTCAACTGCCACCAACCTGCTTTTTAAGGTAAAGTCCTACTTTAATTATATTGTTGTATAGTTATAGTGCTCTAAAACATTATACAACATTATAGAACATTTACTGTTCTTTTTAAATTCACTAAATGTTCTGTGTATTTGAAACTCTAGAACATATGAATATTTTTCAGGAACTGCTTCAATATATACAGTGGTGTTTCTTATTTCTTTGCATGTTTTCACACTTTAATATTTCAGATCATCAAACTAATTTAAATATTAGTAAAAGATAACACAAGTGAACACAATATGCAGTTTTTAAATAAAGTTTTTTATTATTAAGGGAAAACAAAATCCAAAACTACATGGCTCTGTGTGAAAAACTGTTTGCCCCCTGTTAAAACTGTGGTTTATCACAGCTGAGTTCGATTTCTCTCGCCACACCCAGGCCTGATTACTGACACACCTGTAACTTTTGCACAGTAATGTGAATGTAGTCAATGTTACATGCTTCTGATTGTTGTCCTTTTTTTTTTTTTTTTCTTGACAGACACGGGAAAGGATTTATAGTAGCAAGTTGTGGAGGGGCTGCACGTCAGGTTCTGCCATTGGTAAAGATCTGGCAGTGGAAGTGTTTGGATGTGAGGCTTTGGTCACCCATGGGCTGTCTGGAAAAACTGTCAATGTAACAGACACTATAGCAAATATAAAGTAATGAAGATGAGCATGGGTGAGTAAAATGTCCTTCTTTTGTTTCTCTGCACAAATATTATGTTGCAATTACAGTGTACACTTGTAATCATGGCTAAGAGAAATTGCATTTACAGACACAGAACACAAAATGTACTGTTTCAATAGTCTATCGGGGTTAGGGTTAGGTTATCAGGGTTAGGGTTAGGTTATTAGGGTTAGGGTTAAGTTATCAGGGTTAGGGTTAGGTTATCAGGGTTAGGGTTAGGGTTAAGTTATCAGGGTTAGGGTTAAGTTATCAGGGTTAGGGTTAGGTTATTAGGGTTAGGGTTAGGTTATTAGGGTTAGGGTTAAGTTATCAGGGTTAGGGTTAGGTTATCAGGGTTAGGGTTAGGGTTGGGTTATTAGGGTTAGGGTTAGGTTATTAGGGTTAGGGTTAAGTTATCAGGGTTGGGGTTAGGTTATTAGGGTTAGGGTTAGGGTTAAGTTATCAGGGTTAGGGTTAGGTTATCAGGGTTAGGGTTAGGTTATCAGGGTTAGGGTTAGGGTTAGGTTATTAGGGTTAGGGTTAGGTTATTAGGGTTAGGTTATCAGGGTTAGGGTTAGGTTATTAGGGTTAGGGTTAGGGTTAAGTTATCAGGGTTGGGGTTGGGTTATCAGGGTTAGGGTTAGGTTATTAGGGTTAGGGTTAGGGTTGGGTTATCAGGGTTAGGGTTAGGTTATCAGGGTTAGGGTTAGGGTTGGGTTATCAGGGTTAGGGTTGGGTTATCAGGGTTAGGGTTGGGTTATCAGGGTTAGGGTTAGGGTTGGGTTATCAGGGTTAGGTTAGGTTATTAGGGTTAGGGTTGGGGTTAAGTTATCAGGGTTAGGGTTGGGTTATCAGGGTTAGGGTTAGGGTTAAGTTATCAGGGTTAGGGTTAAGTTATCAGGGTTAGGGTTAGGTTATTAGGGTTAGGGTTAGGGTTAAGTTATCAGGGTTAGGGTTAGGTTATTAGGGTTAGGGTTGGGGTTAGGGTTAAGTTATCAGGGTTGGGGTTAGGTTATCAGGGTTAGGGTTAGGGTTAAGTTATCAGGGTTAGGGTTGGGTTATTAGGGTTAGGGTTAGGGTTAAGTTATCAGGGTTAGGGTTAGGGTTAGGGTTAGGTTATCAGGGTTAGGGTTAGGGTTAGGTTATCAGGGTTAGGGTTAGGGTTAGGGTTTATTTATTTATTTATTTATTTATTTATTTGACAGGGACAGTGTACATTAATTAACATTACTGTAAATGCACCAGAATTAGCCAAAAGGCTATTTTTCATCCGTTGTTCTGGACAGATCTTAAAATTGTCAACCTAAAAACAAAGAATTACAGAGAACAATACAAATATATAAAAATAGTAAAACAGATATAATTCTTCAAATCTTATTGCTAAATACAATATACAAGTTTACTATAAAACAGCAAGTTGGGTTAAGGGAAAAACACCTATTCTTATTAATGCTGACATATCTGATGTACTAAGAACCAGTTTTTTAAATGCTTTTTAAACAAAGTGTATGTGGTGAGTTCTCTAATGTTCTGAGGTACAGAGTTCCACTCCTTTGCAGCTGTAACTGAAAAGGCACTCTGACTAAATACACTTTTCCTCAGAGGAACAACACAGTCTCCTCGGACCGACCCTCGTGTTACTCTCTGTGTGGTATTTTTAATGTTTACAAACTGACTAAGTGGCGGAGATAACAGACCATGGATAATTTTATATTACAGACAAAGGTTTGAATACTTAATGACATTTTCCCAACTTAAAAACTTATGCTTTTGTAAAATGGCACAGTGATGATATCGTAATGTTTTTTTATCCACAATTTTGATTGTCTGTTTGTGAAGTGACTCTAAAGATTTTAATGTTGTTTTATTTGCCTGTGACCAGGTTGTAAGACAGTAAGTGATGTGAGGCATAACCATGCTATACATGAACATTTTAGCTGCCTGAAGTGACAGGTTGGATCTTATGAACCGAAAATTTGCAATATTAAATTTGACTCGATGGCAGACCTTTCTGTGTCTTTAAATCTGTGATTTAAAAGTTAGTTTAGAGTCAATTATGATACCTAAGTATTTGAATTCTGACACACTTTTTATTCTTTCCCCTGTCACATAAATATCTGCCTGATTATTTGCAATGTTTGATTTAGAAAAAAACATTGAAACCGTTTTATTTACATTAAGTTTTAAGCAGGATTGATTTAGCCATTCAGAAACTTGGACCAACGACTGTGTAAGTTTTTCAGCTACTTGTTTCGTGTTTTTACCATGGGTATAAATGACTGTGTCATCTGCATACATCTGAATATAGACATCTGCACAAACTGAAGGGAAATTGAATTTGCTTAGTTTGGTTAATAATATTTTATGGTTTACAGTGTCAAAAGCTTTTTTTAAATTGAGAAACACAGCTCCAACCACACCACCTTTATCCAGTGAATGATTGATATTTTCAATGAAAAAACAATTAGCAGTTTCTGTGGAGTGTTGAGTTCTGAAACCAAATTGCATTGGATGAAAAGAAAATTTAGTGGTATTTAAATGTGTTATTATTTGTTGTGAAATTAGTTTCTCTGCAACTTTTGACACTGTAGATATAATGCTAATTGGTCTGTAATTGTCCACTGACAATGGATCTCCATTTTTGAGAATTGGAACAACAGCAGCTGACAACAGCAGCTGACCCTAACCCTAACCCTAACCCTAACCCACACACTTGGAAATACTGCCTCAGTAAAGGAGAGATTGACAATTTTGGTTACTGGTGTAAATAATGTGTAACTAAGTTCTTTCAGCATACACATATCTATGCCAAATAAGTCTCTAGTTCTGGAAACGTTTAATGTTTTTATTGTCTGTAAGACTTCAGTTTCTGTGACTGTGCCCAAGTTGAAAATTGGCTCTAAGTTATTTATCGGACAAATATATAGGTTGTTCGATGGTAAGCTTTGGACAATAGTGGATACAGATTCAATAAAAAAATTATTGAAGACATCTGCCACTTTGTTTGTATTATTTATAATTTGTCCGTTTATCTTAATTTCCAAAAGTTGTTTCCTTTTTGTGTCCTGTTCTACTAGTTTTTTCAGTTGGTTCCATATTATTTTGGGATCCCCTTTTGCATTTTCTATTATAGTCAAAAAGAAATCTGCTTTGGCCTTGCGTATAGCTTTTACGGTCTTATTCCTCAGTGTTATAAATAGAATTTTAGCACTAGCTGACTTAGTTTTAATTGCATTTTTTAACGCACAATCCCTCTCTTTCATTTGTTTGAGTATGTCCGTGTTCATCCAGGGAAGTATATTTTTATTGTGTTTGTGTTTAATTTTACAGCTAAAATCTTTAATTGTTCTCTCAGTTGTCGCCACAAAAGATTCACAGTCCATTTCACAATTTGTTCCCAACAGTATGTGATCCCAGTCAATCTGCTCTCTTAGGGTTAGGTTATCAGGGTTAGGGTTAGGGTTAGGGTTAGGTTATCAGGGTTAGGGTTAGGTTATTAGGGTTAGGGTTAGGGTTAGGTTATCAGGGTTAGGGTTAGGTTATTAGGGTTAGGGTTAGGTTATTAGGGTTAGGGTTAGGGTTAGGTTATCAGGGTTAGGGTTAGGTTATCAGGGTTAGGGTTAGGGTTAGGTTATCAGGGTTAGGGTTAGGTTATCAGGGTTAGGGTTAAGTTATCAGGGTTAGGGTTAGGGTTGGGTTATTAGGGTTAGGGTTAGGTTATCAGGGTTAGGGTTAAGTTATCAGGGTTAGGGTTACGTTATCAGGGTTAGGGTTGTTATCAGGGTTAGGGTTAAGTTATCAGGGTTAGGGTTAAGTTATCAGGGTTAGGGTTAGGGTTAGGTTATTAGGGTTAGGTTATCAGGGTTAGGTTATCAGGGTTAGGGTTAGGGTTAGGTTATCAGGGTTAGGGTTAGGTTATCAGGGTTGGGGTTAGGTTATCAGGGTTAGGGTTGGGGTTAGGTTATCAGGGTTAGGGTTAGGTTATCAGGGTTAGGGTTAAGTTATCAGGGTTAGGGTTAGGGTTGGGTTATTAGGGTTAGGGTTGGGTTATCAGGGTTAGGGTTAAGTTATCAGGGTTAGGGTTAGTTATCAGGGTTAGGGTTACGTTATCAGGGTTAGGGTTAGGTTATCAGGGTTAGGGTTAAGTTATCAGGGTTAGGGTTAGGGTTAGGTTATTAGGGTTAGGTTATCAGGGTTAGGTTAAGTTATCAGGGTTGAGGTTAAGTTATCAGAGTTAGGGTTAGGTTATCAGGGTTAGGGTTAGTTATCAGGGTTAGGGTTAAGTTATCAGGGTTAGGGTTAAGTTATCAGGGTTAGGGTTAGGGTTAGGTTATCAGGGTTAGGGTTAGGTTATCAGGGTTAGGGTTAAGTTATCAGGGTTAGGGTTAAGTTATCAGGGTTAGGTTATCAGGGTTAGGTTATCAGGGTTAGGGTTAAGTTATCAGGGTTAGGGTTAGGGTTAGGTTATTAGGGTTAGGGTTGGTTATCAGGGTTGGGGTTAAGTTATCAGGGTTAGGGTTAAGTTATCAGGGTTAGGGTTGGGGTTAGGTTATCAGGGTTAGGGTTAGGGTTAGGGTTAGGGTTAGGGTTTGGTTATCAGGGTTAGGGTTAAGTTATCAGGGTTAGGGTTAGGGTTAGGTTATCAGGGTTAGGGTTAGGTTATCAGGGTTAGGGTTAAGTTATCAGGGTTAGGGTTAGGGTTAGGGTTGGGGTTTGGTTATCAGGGTTGGGGTTAAGTTATCAGGGTTAGGGTTAGGGTTAGGTTATCAGGGTTAGGGTTAGGTTATCAGGGTTGGGGTTTGGTTATCAGGGCAGCACTCAAAATTAAATGATGAACAAGTTATGAGTAAGGTAAAGATTCGCTCGCACACACATACTCTCACTCATTCACGCACACCCCACATGCACACTCACTCACACTCACTCATACTCACACACACGCACACACTCACACACACTCACTCACACTCACTCATACTCACACACACACACATGCACACTCACTCACTCACACACACACGCACACACATGCACACTCACTCATACTCACACACACACACATGCACACTCACTCATACTCACACACACACGCACACACGCACACACACTCACTCATACTCACTCACTCACACACACGCACACACACTCACTCTCACTCACTCACACTCACTCACACTGTAACACATCACAACTGTGTGACTGATCTCTACAACCGGACTCAACACACATCATACACTTCACACACCCAGGTTTCAGCACCATTTACACTTTTCATTATCGCAAAATGTTTACATGCCGTTTGTTGCTGATCTTCAGGGACTTGCTCTCTTTGCACAATATTCTGTCCAAATCCTTTGGTCACTGTTCAGTTTATTTTGATTGCTGCTATTGTAGAATTGCACAATTCTCTTTACATTTTTCTGCTACTGTGCACCTTATTCTGTCACGACAGGTTTTACTGGCGGAGCTATTGCTGTTTTTATTTTTATATTTTGTGTATTGTGTGTTGTCCTGCACTGTCCTGTGTTGTCTTTTGCACTGTCCTGTGTTGTCTTTTGCACTGTCCTGTGTTGTCTTTTGCACTGTCTTGTGTTGTCTTTTGCACTGTCTTGTGTTGTCTTTTGCACTGTCCTGTGTTGTCTTTTGCACTGTCTTGTGTTGTCTTTTGCACTGTCTTGTGTTGTCTTTTGAACTGTCCTGTGTTGTCCTGCACTGTCCTGTGTTGTCCTGCACTGTCCTGTGTTGTCTTGCACTGTCTTGTGTTGTCTTTTGCACTGTCTTGTGTTGTCTTTTACTGTCTTGTGTTGTCTTGCACTGTCCTGTGTTGTCCTGCACTGTCCTGTGTTGTCCTGCACTGTCTTGTGTTGTCTCTTGCACTGTCCTGTGTTGTCCTGCACTGTCTTGTGTTGTCTTTTGCACTGTCCTGTGTTGTCCTGCACTGTCTTGTGTTGTCTCTTGCACTGTCTTGTGTTGTCTTTTGCACTGTCCTGTGTTGTCCTGCACTGTCTTGTGTTGTCTTTTGCACTGTCCTGTGTTGTCCTGCACTGTCCTGTGTTGTCCTGCACTGTCTTGTGTTGTCTTTTGCACTGTCTTGTGTTGTCTTTTGCACTGTCTTGTGTTGTCTTTTGCACTGTTTGCACCAGTTGCACACATGCACTTTATGTGGTGAAGATCTTAGTTCCTGGCCCTGTGTTCTTCTGTTCTGTGACTGTTGTTTTATGTTGTGTTATGGAGCACCTGGGTTCAGAGGAACGTTGTTTCATTTCACTGTATACTGCATCAGCTATATATGGTTGAAATGACAATAAAAGCTTCTTGACTTGACTTGAAATAATGAGCTGAACATCCTGTAGGAAACCTGCATAATGTTCCTGCAGGTTTTTTTTGTGAGGGTTTTTATTAACTAAACAACATAGAGAAATACAACCTGTAAATAAAATCAGAAACATGAGGATTTCTCATCTCTGCTGCGTGTGTGTGTATGTGTGTGTTTAATCTGACGCCCGCGTGACGTGTCGCGTGACACTCCAGACTTGATCTACAGCGTGGAGGAGGAACCGGAAGTGTGTATTGTGGATGGGGAAAAAAGAGAAAAAGAAGAACTCCGAGGAAGTGTGGAAGCAGAACGGGATTTCAGGAGACGGTATGGGATCGAAACAGCAGCACGGAGCCGCTCTTCTGGCGCTGATCTGCGCAGTTTCCGTTTCCGCTCTCCGGCCAGAGCTGAGCTGTAAGTAACATATCGGGCACGCGCACATTTCCGCATTCGTGTGGGTCACGTTTTTAACGCTTGACATCTAAAAACACTTCCGGTAACAGTGCGCGCGCGCGTGTGTGTGTGTGTGTGTGTGTGTGTGTGTGTGTGTGTGTACTAATTGTGGGACAACATCTCACCATAATGTCACCAAACCCAATATAATATCACTAAACCCACACTACAGAGTCATTATAACCTCCCTATAACCTCACTATAGAGTAATTATAATCTCATTATAACCTCCCTATAATCTCACTATAGAGTAATTATAACCTCCCTATAACCTCACTATAACCTCACTATAGAGTAATTATAATCTCATTATAACCTCCCTATAATCTCACTATAGAGTAATTATAATCTCCCTATAACCTCACTATAGAGTAATTATAATCTCATTATAACCTCCCTATAATCTCACTATAGAGTAATTATAACCTCCCTATAACCTCACTATAACCTCACTATAGAGTAATTATAATCTCATTATAACCTCCTATAATCTCACTATAGAGTAATTATAATCTCCTATAACCTCACTATAGAGTAATTATAATCTCATTATAACCTCCCTATAACCTCACTATAGAGTAATTATAATCTCATTATAACCCCCTATAACCTCACTATAGAGTAATTATAATCTCATTATAACCCCCTATAATCTCACTATAGAGTAATTATAACCTCCCTATAATCTCACTATAGAGTAATTATAATCTCATTATAACCTCCCTATAACCTCACTATAGAGTAATTATAATCTCATTATAACCTCCCTATAATCTCACTATAGAGTAATTATAATCTCATTATAACCTCCCTATAATCTCACTATAGAGTAACTATAATCTCATTATAACCTCCCTATAACCTCCCTATAATCTCACTATAGAGTAATTATAATCTCATTATAACCTCCGTATAATCTCACTATAGAGTAACTATAATCTCATTATAACCTCCCTATAATCTCACTATAGAGTAATTATAATCTCATTATAACCGCCCTATAACCTCACTATAGAGTAATTATAATCTCATTATAACCCCCTATAACCTCACTATAGAGTAATTATAATCTAATTATAACCCCCTATAACCTCACTATAGAGTAATTATAATCTCATTATAACCTCCTATAACCTCACTATAGAGTAATTATAATTTCATTATAACCTCCCTATAACCTCACTATAGAGTAATTATAATTTCATTATAACCTCCCTATAACCTTACTAAACCCACACTATAGAGTCATTATAACCTCCCTATAACCTCACTATAGAGTAATTATAATCTCATTATAACCCCCATAACCTCCCTATAACCTCACTATAGAGTAATTATAATCTCATTATAACCTCCCTATAACCTCACTATAGAGTAATTATAATCTCATTATAACCTCCCTATAACCTCACTATAGAGTAATTATAATCTCATTATAACCTCCCTATAACCTCACTATAGAGTAATTATAATCTCATTATAACCTCCCTATAACCTCACTGTAGAGTAATTATAATCTCATTATAACCTCCCTATAACCTCACTATAGAGTAATTATAATCTCATTATAACCTCCCTATAACCTCACTGAACCCACACTAGAGTCATTATAACCTCACTATAAACTTTTTTTCTTACGGCTTCTCCCGTTAGGGGGCGCCACAGCGGATCATCCGCATGTTTGATTTGGCACGTTTTACGCTGGATGCCCTTCCTAACGCAACCCTCCCCATTGGGACCGGCACTGAGAGTGGCTGGGGTTTGTTCCCTGACCAGGGATTGACCGACGTTTAATCTGTTTCTTGTGTCAGGGTCACGTCCCAGCCGGAAAACCACAGTGTTGAAGATGGATGAAGCGTTTCTGAGCGTCCTGAACGAGATCCAGAGTGATCTGATCTTCTCTGTACAGTCAGAGCAGTGCTATCAGGTTACATACACACACACACACACATACACACACACACGGATCAGAGAGGAGCACTGAGGTCTGTTTGATATTTTAACATTGCTCTCTCTCGCTTTGTGTGTGTGTGTGTGTGTGTGTGTGTGTGTGTGTGTGTGTGTGTGTGTACAGTGTTTACCCCAGCCGGTGGGGATGGTACCTGCAGTTTCAGGTCCGGGGAATATTTCAGCAGTGATCTTTACAGTGAACACACAACACACACTAACACTCCAGCTGAATAGCACACCGGCTAACATCGAGCTCTGCAGGTCAGTGTGTGTGTGTGTGTGTGTGTGTGTGTGTGTGTGTGTGTGTGTGTGTCAGTTCCACCCTAGGACTATTCTGATACACACTGCAAAAGGCACAGTGTTCAGCCCCACCTCCCTTCCCACAGTATCTCTAACCCCACACGGTTGTAGTTCAAAGCCTGAGGCTTTGCCCCTGTGGTGCAGCAACATCACTGTGTGTAAGTGTTTATTTGTTGTGTTGTGTTGTGTTGTGTAGAATGCACTTCCACTTCGGGGAGCAGGGGAACTACTCACTGTGGGTGAAGAACCTGAATGACCCTGAGCACATGAACTGCACCATCGCCACAATCAACGAACCCATCAACAGCTATCTGCGTACGCCTTTCACCTCTTCCTCCTCATCATCATCATCAGTAGAATAACACTTGTGTTACTGAAATAATTGCAGCAGCTGATTTGCATAAATATTCAGAGAAACGTTTCTGTGATGAAACAAATTTAGTCCTTTAGTCCTCTACACTTTCATCATCATTACATCACTACTGTCAATCATCTTAAACATGCCCCCAAATGCGGATTGGGGCGGGGATTTGCGTATATGTGTGTGGATTGGGGCGGGGATTTGTGTATATGTGGGCGGGGATTTGCGTATATGTGTGTGGATTGGGGCGGGGATTTGTGTATATGTGTGTGGATTGGGGCGGGGATTTGTGTATATGTGTGGATTGGGGCGGGGATTTGTGTATATGTGTGGATTAGGCGGGATTTGTGTATATGTGTGCGGATTGGGCGGGGATTTGCGTATATGTGTGGATTAGGCGGGATTTGTTTATATGTGTGTGGATTAGGGGCGGGATTTGTGTATATGTGCGGATTAGGGGCGGATTTGTGTATATGTGTGTGGATTAGGGGCGGGATTTGTGTATATGTGGGCGGGGATTTGTATATGTGTGCGGATTGGGCGGGGATTTGCGTATATGTGTGTGGATTAGGCGGGATTTGCGTATATTTGTGCGGATTGGGGCGGGATTTGCGTATGTGTGCGGATTAGGGCGATTTGCGTATATGTGTGCGGATTAGGGGGGATTTGTGTATATGTGTGCGGATTAGGTGAGGATTTGTGTATATGTGGGGATTTGTGTATATGTGTGGATTGGGGGGATTTGTGTATATATGTGTGGATTGGGGCGGATTGTGTATATGTGTGCGGATTGGGCGGGATTTGTGTATATGTGTGTGCGGATTAGGGGCGGGATTTGTGTATATGTGTGGATTGGGGCGGATTTGTGTATATGTGCGGATTGGGGCGGGATTTGTGTATATGTGGGGATTTGTGTATGTGTGCGGATTAGGGGGGATTTGTGTATATGTGTGCGGATTGGGGCGGGATTTGTGTATATGTGGATTGGGGCGGATTGTGTATATGTGTGGATTGGGGCGGGATTTGTATATGTGTGCGGATTGGGGGGATTTGTGTATATGTGTGTGGATTAGGCGGGATTTGTGTATATGTGTGGATTAGGGATTTGTGTATATGTGGGGATTTGTGTATATGTGTGCGGATTGGGGCGGCGATTTGTGTATATATGTGTGCGGATTGGGGCGGATTTGTATATGTGTGTGGATTGGGGCGGATTTGTGTATATGTGTGCGGATTGGGGCGGGATTTGTGTATATGTGGGGATTTGTGTATATGTGTGCGGATTGGGGTGGGGATTTGTGTATATGTGTGTGGATTGGGGCGGGATTTGTATATGTGGGGATTTGTGTATATGTGTGCGGATTGGCGGGGATTTGTGTATTTGTGTGGGGATTGGGGCGGGATTTGTGTATATGTGGGCGGGATTTGTGTATATGTGTGCGGATTGGGCGGGATTTGCGTATGTGCGGATTGGGGCGATTTGCGTATATTTGTGCGGATTGGGGCGGCGAATTTGCGTATGTGTGCGGATTAGGGCGATTTGCGTATATGTGTGCGGATTAGGGGGGATTTGTGTATATGTGTGCGGATTAGGCGAGGATTTGTGTATATGTGGGCGGGATTTGTGTATATGTGTGCGGATTAGGGGCGATTTGCGTATATATGTGCGGATTAGGCGGGATTTGCGTATATGTGTGTGGATTAGGCGGGATTTGTGTATATGTGTGTGCGGATTGGGGGGATTTGTGTATATGTGGGGATTTGTGTATATGTGTGCGGATTAGGTGAGGATTTGTGTATATGTGTGTGTGGATTGGGGCGGGATTTGTGTATATGTGGGGATTTGTGTATATGTGTGTGGATTGGCGGGGATTTGTGTATATATGTGTGTGGATTAGGCGGGATTTGTGTATATGTGGGGATTTGTGTATATGTGGGCGGGATTTGTATATGTGTGTGGATTAGGCGGGATTTGCGTATATGTGTGCGGATTAGGCGGGATTTGCGTATATTTGTGCGGATTAGGCGGATTTGTGTATATGTGCGGATTAGGGGCGATTTGCGTATATGTGCGGATTAGGGGGGATTTGTGTATATATGTGCGGATTAGGCGGAGATTTGTGTATATGTGGGGGATTTGTGTATATGTGCGGATTAGGGGGGATTTGTGTATATATGTGTGCGGATTAGGCGGGATTTGTGTATATGTGTGTGGATTAGGGGGGATTTGTGTATATGTGTGCGGATTAGGTGAGGATTTGTGTATATGTGGGGGATTTGTGTATATATGTGCGGATTAGGCGGGATTTGTGTATATGTGTGTGGATTAGGGGGGATTTGTGTATATGTGGGGGATTTGTGTATGTGTGTGGATTAGGTGAGGATTTGTGTATATGTGGGCGGGATTTGTGTATATGTGGGGGATTTGTGTATATATGTGTGGATTAGGCGGGATTTGTGTGTATGGTGCGGATTAGGCGGAGATTTGTGTGTATGGTGCGGATTAGGCGAGGATTTGTGTATATGTGGGGGATTTGTGTATATATGTGTGGATTGGGGCGGGATTTGTGTGTATGTGTGCGGATTGGGGCGGGATTTGTGTGTATGGGTGCGGATTGGGGCGGATTTGCGTATATGTGTGTGGATTGGGGCGGGATTTGTGTGTATATGTGTGCGGATTAGGTGAGGATTTGTGTGTATGTGTGCGGATTAGGGCGGGATTTGTTTATATGTGTGTGGATTAGGTGAGGATTTGTGTATATGTGCGGATTAGGTGAGGATTTGTGTATATGTGTGCGGATTAGGTGAGGATTTGTGTATATGTGGGGGATTTGTGTATATGTGCGGATTAGGCGGGATTTGCGTATATATGTGTGGATTAGGGGCGGATTTGCGTATATGTGTGTGTGGATTAGGGGGGATTTGTGTATATGTGTGCGGATTAGGTGAGGATTTGTATATGTGTGGATTAGGGGGGATTTGTGTATATGTGTGCGGATTAGGCGGGATTTGTGTATATGTGTGTGGATTGGGGGGATTTGTGTATATGTGGGCGGGATTTGTGTATATGTGGGCGGGATTGTGTATATGTGGGGGATTTGTGTATATATGTGCGGATTAGGCGGGATTTGTGTATATGTGTGTGCGGATTGGGGCGGAGATTTGTGTGTATGGGTGCGGATTAGGGGCGGATTTGCGTATATGTGTGTGGATTGGGGGGATTTGTGTGTATGGGTGCGGATTGGGGGGATTTGTGTGTATGGGTGCAGATTGGGGCGGATTTGCGTATATGTGTGTGGATTGGGGCGGGATTTGTGTGTATGGGTGCGGATTGGGGCGGATTTGTGTGTATGTGTGCAGATTGGGGCGGGATTTGTTTATATGTGTGTGGATTGGGGCGGGATTTGTGTATATGTGTGCGGATTAGGGGCGGATTTGTGTATGTGTGTGTGGATTAGGCGGGATTTGTGTATATGTGGGGGATTTGTGTATATGTGTGCGGATTTGGGCGGGATTTGTGTATGTGTGTGGATTGGGGCGGGATTTGCGTATGTGTGCGGATTTGGGCGGGATTTGCGTATATGTGTGCGGATTGGGGCGGCGATTTGCGTATATGTGTGCGGATTGGGGCGGATTTGTATATGTGTGGATTGGGGCGGATTGTGTATATGTGGGCGGGATTTGTGTATATGTGCGGATTGGGGCGGCGATTTGCGTATATGTGTGCGGATTGGGGCGGGATTTGTGTATATGTGTGGATTGGGGCGGATTTGTGTATATGTGGGCGGGATTTGTGTATATGTGTGCGGATTGGGGCGGCGATTTGCGTATATGTGTGCGGATTGGGGCGGGATTTGTGTATGTGTGTGGATTGGGGCGGATTGTGTATATGTGTGCGGATTGGGGGGATTTGTGTATATGTGTGGATTAGGGGATTTGTGTATATGTGTGCGGATTAGGTGAGGATTTGTGTATATGTGTGTGGATTAGGGGGGATTTGTGTATATGTGTGGATTAGGGGATTTGTGTATATGTGTGCGGATTAGGCGGATTTGTGTATGTGTGTGTGGATTAGGGGCGGGATTTGTGTATATGTGGGCGGGATTTGTGTGTATGGGTGCGGATTAGGCGGGATTTGTGTATATGTGTGCGGATTGGGGCGGAGATTTGTGTGTATGTGTGCGGATTAGGGCGGGGATTTGTATATGTGGGCGGGATTTGTGTGTATGTGTGTGGATTGGGGCGGGATTTGTGTGTATGGGTGCGGATTGGGGGGATTTGTGTGTATGTGTGCGGATTAGGTGAGGATTTGTGTATATATGTGTGTGGATTAGGTGAGGATTTGTGTATATGTGGGCGGGATTTGCGTATGTGTGCGGATTTGGGCGGGATTTGTGTATATGTGGGCGGGATTTGTGTATATGTGTGCGGATTAGGCGGGATTTGTGTATATATGTGTGTGTGGATTAGGGGCGGGATTTGTATATGTGGGCGGATTTGTGTATATGTGCGGATTAGGGGGGATTTGTGTATATGTGTGCGGATTGGGGCGGATTGTGTATATGTGGGGGATTTGTGTATATGTGGGCGGATTTGTGTATATGTGTGGATTAGGCGGATTTGTGTATATGTGTGTGCGGATTAGGCGGATTTGTGTGTATGGGTGCGGATTGGGGCGGGATTTGCGTATATGTGTGTGGATTGGGGCGGGATTTGTGTATATGTGTGCGGATTAGGTGAGGATTTGTGTGTATGGGTGCAGATTGGGGCGGATTTGCGTATATGTGTGTGGATTAGGTGAGGATTTGTGTGTATGTGTGCGGATTAGGTGAGGATTTGTGTGTATGGGTGCGGATTAGGGGCGGGATTTGTGTGTGTGTGTGTGGATTGGGGGGATTTGCGTATATGTGTGTGGATTAGGTGAGGATTTGTGTGTATGTGTGTGGATTGGGGGGATTTGTGTATATGGGCGGATTGGGCAGGGGATTTGTGTATATGGGTTTGATGGGGTTGTTATATCTGATTGGGGCTGCTTTAATAATGTTACTAGTAATAACAATAATAATGAGTGTGTGTGTGTGTGTGTGTGTGTGTGTGTGTGTGTGTGTGTGTGTGTGTGTGTGTGTTTGTTTTCAGCTCTGATCATTGCATTGGTGGTGTGTGTAGCAGTGTATGTGTTAGCCTCACTGTGTAGCTCAGTGATGAGGTGAGATGGAGTTTAATCTCACACACACACACACACACACACACACACACACACACACACACACACACACACACACAGCGTTTACAATTTATAACATTGATGGGTGCAGTCTAAGGGGAAAAGTGTGTGTGTGTGTGTGTGTGTGTGTGTGTGTGTGTGTGTGTGTGTGTGTGTGTGTGTTTTAGGCTGAATTTTATGAGGACCCTGGTGCTGAGGGTAGGGAGCAGTATGGAGGCCGACAGACTCATCAACTCTGTGAGACACTTTAACTCATTTATCTCCTTATCCCTTTATCATTCCTTTTTTATCTTTAGACTTTATTGGTATTTTCAGCTGTTCATCTGAATCTGTGTGTGTGTGTGTGTGTGTGTGTGTGTGTGTGTGTGTGTGTGTGTGTGTGTGTAGGATCTCGGCTCTCCCAACAGAATTGTGGAATCTACTGAATCTATCTCTCTACCCACCACCGGGAGACGCCTCCGTTCCCTCGACACATTCAGAGGGTGAGAATGAGAGATCAAAAGACAGTGAGAGTGAGACAGTGAGTGAGACAGTGAGAATGAGAGAGTTAGTGAGAGAGTGAGACAGTGTGAGTAAAACAATTATCGGCGTGAGTCTGTGAGAGTGTGAGTGAGACAGTGAGAGTGGGTGAGTCAGTGAGAGTGTGAGTGAGACAGTGTGAGTGAGACAGTGACAGTGAGAGTGTGAGTGAGACAGTGAGAGTGTGAGTAAGACAGTGTGAATGAGAGTGTGAGTGAGACAGTGAGAGTGTGAGTGAGACAGTGAGAGTGTGAGTGAGACAGTGAGAGTGAGACAGTGAGTGTGAGTGAGACAGTGAGAGTGTGAGTGAGAGTGTGAGACAGTGAGTGTGAGTGAGACAGTGAGGTGTGAGTGAGACAGTGAGAGTGGGTGAGTCGGTGAGAGTGTGAGTAAGACAGTGAGAGTGGGTGAGTCGGTGAGAGTGTGAGTGAGAAAGAGACAGTGATTGAGTGATTGAGAGTTAATATTCTGTTATTGTTTGCTGTTATTGTTTGTTTAAAAATAAATAACCCTGTGTGTGAGACAGTGACAGTGAGAGTGACATAGTGAGAGTGAGTGAGACATTGAGAGTTATTGGGTCAGTGGGTGAGACAGGGAGAGTGGGTGAGACAGGGACAGTGTGTGAGATAGGGACAGTGTGTGAGACAGTGAGAGTGGGTGAGACAGTGTGTGAGACAGGGAGAGTGAGTGAGACAGTGACAGTGAGAGTGGGTGAGACAGTGTGTGAGACAGTGAGAGTGTGAGACAGGGACAGTGGGTGAGACAGTGTGTGAGACAGGGAGAGTGAGTGAGACATTGAGAGTGATTGGGTCAGTGGGTGAGACAGGGAGAGTGAGTGAGACAGACAGTGAGTGTAAGTTAATGAGAGTTAATATTCTGTCATTGTTTGCTGCTGTTCCTCTGTGTGTGTGTGTGTGTGTGTGTGTGTGTGTGTGTGTGTGTGTGTGTGTGTGTGTGTAGGTTTGCTCTGGTCGTGATGGTGTTTGTAAATTACGGAGGAGGACGTTACTGGTTTTTTCGCCACCAGAGCTGGAATGGTCAGACTCTCTTATTTCTTTCTTTCATTTTTGTCTATCCATTCATCCGTTTTCACGTTTAACTTTTTTTTTCTTTCTGCAGGTCTCACTGTAGCTGATCTTGTCTTTCCCTGGTAAGGTTTCAAAGGGCATGTGTGGGTGTGTGTGTGTGTGTGTGTGTGTGTGTGTGTGTGTGTGTGTGTGTGTGTGTGTCTATTTTTATCTTCTTTTTCTCTTTAGGTTTGTCTTTATTATGGGGACGTCGGTGTCCCTGTCCCTTAGTGGCTCTCTGATTCGGGGACTGAGACGTTCTCGTCTTTTAATTAGAATCTGTTGGAGAACCTTTCTGCTCTTCATTATTGGAGTCTTCATCATCAACCCGAGTTACTGCAGTGGCCCATGTGAGTCAACTTTTTGTTACCTTCCTAAATCACTTCTCCTGGTGTGTCCTCATCGTTCCCCAGCTGCATCTCCTCACTCCCTGTTCCTCTGTGTTTCCATCTCACTTTCCTCCACATCTCTACCTCCATCATGTCTTTCAGCCTGTCCCACCTGTTCACTATCACACCACCACCTGTTCACCACCACATCACCCCAACACACCCACCTGTTTACCACCACATCACCACAACACACCCACCTGTTCACTACCACACCACCACCTGTTCACCACCACAACACACCCACCTGTTCACTACCACACCACCACCTGTTTACCACCACATCACCACAACACACCCACCTGTTCACCACCACACCACCACCTGTTCACCACCACATCACCACAACACACCCACCTGTTCACTACCACACTACCACCTGTTCACCACCACATCACCACAACACACCCACCTGTTCACTACCACACCACCACCTGTTCACCACCACATCACCACAACACACCCACCTGTTCACTACCACCACCACCTGTTCACCACCACATCACCACAACACACCCACCTGTTCACTACCACACCACCACCTGTTCACCACCACATCACCACAACACCCACCTGTTCACCACCACACCACCACCTGTTCACCACCACATCACCACAACACACCCACCTGTTCACTACCACACCACAACCTGTTCACCACCACATCACCACAACACACCCACCTGTTCACTTCCACCACCACCTGTTCACCACCACATCACCACAACACACCCACCTGTTCACTACAACACCACCACCTGTTCACCACCACATCACCACAACACACCCACCTGTTCACTACCACCACCACCTGTTCACCACCACATCACCACAACACACCCACCTGTTCACTACCACACCACCTGTTCACCACCACATCACCACAACACACCCACCTGTTCACCACCACACCACCACCTGTTCACCACCACATCACCACAACACACCCACCTGTTCACTACTACACCACCACCTGTTTACCACCACATCACCACAACACACCCACCTGTTCACTACACCACCACCTGTTCACCACCACATCACCACAACACACCCACCTGTTCACTACCACACCACCACCTGTTCACCACCACATCACCACAACACCCACCTGTTCACTACCACACCACCACCTGTTCACCACCACATCACCACAACACACCCACCTGTTCACTACCACACTACCACCTGTTCACCACCACATCACCACAACACACCCATCTGTTCACTTCCACACCACCACCTGTTCACCACCACATCACCACAACACACCCACCTGTTCACTACAACACCACCACCTGTTCACCACCACATCACCACAACACACCCACCTGTTCACTACCACACCACCACCTGTTCACCACCACATCACCACAACACACCCACCTGTTCACTACAGCACCACCACCTGTTCACCACCACATCACCACAACACACCCACCTGTTCACCACCACCACCACCACCTGTTCACCACCATCACCACAACACACCCACCTGTTCACTACCACACTACCACCTGTTCACCACCACATCACCACAACACACCCATCTGTTCACTTCCACCACCACCTGTTCACCACCACATCACCACAACACACCCACCTGTTCACTACAACACCACCACCTGTTCACCACCACATTACCACAACACACCCACCTGTTCACTACCACACCACCACCTGTTCACCACCACATCACCACAACACACCCACCTGTTCACTACAGCACCACCACCTGTTCACCACCACATCACCACAACACACCCACCTGTTCACCACACCACCACCTGTTCACCACCACATCACCACAACACACCTACCTGTTCACTACTACACCACCACCTGTTCACCACCACATCACCACAACACACCCACCTGTTCACTACCACACCACCACCTGTTCACTACCACACAACCACCCCACCACCTGTTCACCACCACATCACCACAGCACACCCACCTGTTCACCACCACACCACCACCTGTTCACCACCACATCACCAACTGATCACCAGCACAGCTTTTTGTTTAAAGTTGAGTTGTATCTGTGTGTGTGTTTGTGTGTGTGTGTGTGTGTGTGTGTGTGTGTGTGTAGTGTCCTGGGAAACACTCCGTATTCCAGGTGTGCTTCAGCGGTTGGCATTTACATATCTGGTGGTTGCCGTGTTGGACGTCTCAATGACCAGAGCTCGTCTCGGTGTTTCTTCTACAGTGAGTTACACAGCTGCAGATACATGACCATAAACTGAGTGAAGGACACGAGGGAGGGACGGGCTAAAGGACACGAGGGAAGGACTGGCTGAAGGACACGAGGGAGAGACGGGCTGAAAGACAGAAGGGAGAGACGGGCTGAAGGACACGAGGGAGAGACAGGCTGAAAGACAGGAGGGAGAGACGGGCTGAAGGACACGAGGGAGGGACAGGCTGAAAGACAGGAGGGAGAGATGGGCTGAAGGACACGAGGGAGGGACGGGCTTAAGGACACGAGGAGAGACAGGCTGAAAGACAGGAGGGAGAGACGGGCTGAAGGACACGAGGGAGGGACAGGCTGAAAGACAGGAGGGAGAGACGGGCTGAAGGACACGAAGGAGGGATGGGCTTAAGGACACGAGGGAGGGACGGACTGAAGGACACGAAGGAGGGAGGGGCTAAAGGACATGATGGAGGTAGAGATGTGGAGGAAAGTGAGATGGAAACACAGAGGAACAGGGAGTGAGGAGATGCAGCTGGGGAAACGATGAGGACACACCAGGAGAAGTGATTTAGGAAGGTAACAAAAAGTTGTAACCAAGTGAGTTCAGAGAATGAATGAGGGAATGAAGCATTAGGAAGAAATGAATGAAAGAAGAAGGAAGTTTTGGAAAAAGGGAACAGAGACATGGGGAAGTAAACAGGGGAACATCATCAGGGATCTGGAGATAAAGTGAGCAGGAATCTGGAACCTTAATGGAGGAACATGTGATGTGTACGATGGTTGCTTTGTGTGTGTGTTTGTTCTCAGGAGGTCTGGTGGTTTCCAGTTCATGACATTGTTCTGTACTGGCCTGCATGGGTGTGTGTGTTTCTGCTGGAATCTGTGTGGTTGTGTGTGACCTTCCTGCTGCCAGTTCCTGCCTGCCCCAGGTGAGAGCTGCTTCTAACACACACACGACCCTGACACTCCTGAAGCTCACCTGATCCACTTTACTTCCACTTCATCTCGACATCGTAAATATGGAAGTGCACAACCTCCTGCTGATGGGGTTCAGTTTTAAATCTGAAATCAAAGTGATTCTGGATGATTTATTTGTTTGTTTGTTTATGTAGCTACCTATTTATCTATCCTACTTATCCATCATCCAGTCACATCGTAACTCCTCCCAGAGCCACTCAGAGAGACATTAGCAGACATGATCAGAATCAGAATCAGGTTTATTGGCCAAGTGTGTTGACACACACAAGGAATTTGGTTCCAGCTGTTAGTGACTCTCAAAGTACAGACATAAATAAAACTATACATTTAGCTTGGACTCTACAAGACATTAAAGACCATGTGAGACAACACAGACCATGTGAGACAATACAGACCATGTGAGACAACACAGACCATGTGAGACAATACAGACCATGTGAGATAATACAGACCATGTGAGACAATACAGACCATGTGAGACAATACAGACCATGTGAGACAATACAGACCATGTGAGACAACACAGACAATACGAGAATTAAACAGAGATACAGGTTATATGGCAGATCAGTGATGTATATAAAGTGTGTGTTCATGGTGGTGTAAAGACAGTTTTGTGCGTCAGGTACGATAAAGAGTTACTTTAGAACTTTGTACAATATACAGCAGTAACAGTGTGTAACATATAATAATAATAATAATAATAATAATAATAATAATAATAATGTGCTGAGTGACGGCTCTGATAGTGCAGCACTTATAGATCTGAGCAGGGAATATGATTATGGTGAGTTGTTAATGAGGCTGATTGCTTGGGGAAAGAAACTGTTCCTGTGTTTGGCAGTTTTGGTAAACAGAGTTCTGTAGGACCTGCCAGAAGGGAGGAGCTGAAAGATGTTGTGTCCAGGGTGTGAAGGGTCATTAATGATTTTTCCTGCCCGGTTTCTGGTTCTTGTATGGTACAAGTCCTGGAGAGTGGGCAGGGGGGCACCAATGATTTTTTCTGCTGTTTTAACAGTTTGCTGCAGTCTGTTTCTGTCCTGTTATGTTGCTGCTCCAAACCAGATGGTGATTGATGAGCACAGGACAGATTCAATGTAGAACTGCATCAACAGCTCCTGTAGCAGACTGTACTTCCTTAATTGACGTAGAAATTACATCCTCTGCTGGGCCTTTTTCAGAATCGAGTTTATGTTTAATTCCCATTTCAGGTCTTGGGAAATGGTAGTGCCCAGAAACTTGTAGTTCTCCACAGATGACACAGGGATGTTGGATATTTTGAGGAGTAGTGTTGAAGGGTGTTTCCTAAAGTCCACTATCATCTCCACAGTTTTGAGTGTGTTTAGCTCAAGGTTGTTCTGACTGCACCATAGCACCAGCTGCTTCACCTCCTGCTTATATGCAGACTCGTCACCATCTTGGAGGAGTCTGATGGGTGTGGTGTCATCTGCAAATTTCAGGAGTTTAACAGTTGGGTCACTTGATGTGCAGTCATTCGTATAAAGGGAAAATAGCAGTGGGGAGAGGACACATCCCTGAGGAGCACCAGTGCTGACTGTCCGAATACTGGAGGTAACACCTCCCAGTCTCACCTGTTGTTTCCTGCCTGTCAGGAAGCTGGTGATCCACTGACAGATTGCAGGGGGTATAGTGAGGTTTAGGAGTTTTGAGTGGAGAATTGATGAAGCTCCTGATGAGGTTTTTGCTGAACATGAAGATGGTTTCTCCATCTCAAAGCTTGATCGTTGTAAATTAAATAATGACAATGTAATATATCATGTGGTCCGATCTTTAAGCATAAGGGAGATGTGCAGACCTGCAGTAACTACAGGGGAATAAAGTTGATCAGTCACACCATGAAGTGGAAGCCAGGCTGAAAGAAGAGGTGACCATCTGTGAGCAGCAGTATGGTTTCATGCTGAGGAAGAGCACCACAGATGCATTATTTGCTTTGAGAATGTTGATGGAGAAGTATAGTGAAGGTCAGAAGGAGCTGCATTGTGTGTTTGTGGATTTAGAGAAAGCGTACGACAGGGTGGAGAGAGGAGTTGTGGTATTGTATGAGGAAGTCTGGTGTGTCAGAGAAGTATGTGAGGGTGGTGAAGGACATGTATGAGGACAGTGTGACAGCAGTGAAGTGTGCAGTAGGAACGACAGACTGGTTCAAGGTGAAGGTTGGACTGCATCATGGATCGGCTCTAAACCCTTTCCTGTTTGCAGTGGTGATGGACAGGTGGAAGGACGAGGTCAGACAGGAGTCTATGGACTCGTGGACTATGATGTTTGTGGATGATATTGTGGTTAGTGGTGAGAGTAGTGAGCAGGTGGAGAAGAGCCTGGAGAGGTGGAGGTACACGCTGGAAAAAAGGGGAATGAAAGTCAGTAGGAGTAAGACAGAGTAAGTGAAGAAAAGAGTGCAGGCAGGGTGGAGTGGGTGGGTGGAGAAGAGTGATAGCAGGAGTGATTTGTGATAGAAGAGTGTCTGTGAGAGTGAAAGGGAAAGTTTATAGGACTGTGGTGAGACCTGAGATGTTGTATGGATTATAGACAGTGGTATTGAGTAAAAGACAGGAGGTGGAGCTGGAGGTAGCAGAGCTGAAGATGTTGAGATGTTTGTTGGGAGTGACGACGATGGACAGGATTAAAAACGAGTTTATTAGAGGGACAGCGCATGTAGGACGTTTTGGAGACAAGGTGAGGGAGGTGAGATTGAGATGGTTTGGACATGTGCAGAGGAGGGACATGGGGTATATCAGTAGGAGAATGCTGAGGATGGAGACACCAGAAAGGAGGAAAAGAGGAAGACCAAGGAGGAGGTTTATGGATGTGGTGAGGGAAGACATGCAGGTAGATGGTGTGAAAGAGGCAGATGTAGAGGACAGGGGGGTATGGAGACGGATGATCCGCTGTGGCACCCCCCCCAATGGGAGCAGCCAAAAGAAGAAGAAGAAGTAGTAGTAATATATCACGTCTTCACCTGAGTTTGTGTTTTCCTAATAAGGATCAAATCATCTGTAAATACTGATACATAAAACTATAGAATTCCCAGAGGGTGTACTTTTTTTTCCACACAACTGTGTTTCATTTCCTGGTTTTG
>NC_060911.1:0-55000 GCF_014805685.1 Silurus meridionalis | reverse complement strand
GACTGAGCAGGTTGTTCCATGATAAATATCACTCCAGACGTCTGTCTACTCTCTGAATAACACTTACAGAACTCAGGCGTGCGCTTGGCTCATCGTCCTGATGTACAGTGAAGTCGTTCCAATGGGCCGCAGTCCAGACGGAATGTTGGTTGCATAGAAACAGAAGGAACATTAATGTGAACTCGCTGTTTCCTCACTTTTCACAGTCTGTATGTGTCTGTGTGTCTGTTTGCGTGTTTGTGCGTGACTGTGTTTGCGTGTGTTTATTTGCTTATGTGTGTGCATTTGTGTTTGCATGTGTTTGTGTGCATATGTGTGTGTTTGTGTGCATTGATGTGGGTGTGTTTGTGTTTGTGTGCATTTGTGTGTGGATGTGTGGGTGTGTGGATTGTGTGTGTGTGTGTGTGGGTGTGTGTGGATGTGTGTGTGTGTTTGTGTGCATTGATGTGGGTGTGTGTGTGGATGTGTGTGTGTGTGTGTGTGTGTGTGTGTGTGGATGTGTGTGTGGGTGTGTGTGTGTGGGTGGATGTGTGGGTGTGTGTGGATGTGTGTGTGTGTGTGTGTGTGTGTGTGGATGTGTGTGTGTGTGTGGATGTGTGTGTGTGGATGTGTGTGGATGTGTGTGTGTGTGTGTGTGTGTGTGTGTGGATGTGTGTGGATGTGTGTGTGTGGATGTGTGTGGGTGTGTGTGTGTGTGTGTGTGTGGGTGTGTGTGTGTGTGTGGATGTGTGTGTGTGTGTGTGTGTGGGTGGATGTGTGTGTGTGTGTGTGATGTGTGTGTGTGGATGTGGGTGGATGTGTGTGGTGTGTGTGTGTGTGTGTATGTGTGTGTGTGGTGTGTGTGTGTGTGTGTGTGTGGATGTGTGTGTGTGTGTGGTGGATGTGTGTGTGTGTATATGTGTGTGTGTGGTGTGTGTGTGTGTGTGTATATGTGTGTGTGTGGATGTGTGTATGTGTGTGTATGTGTGTGTATGTGTGTGTGTGTGTATGTGTGTGTGGGTGGGTGGATGTTTGTGTGTGTGTGTGTGTGGATGTGGGTGGATGTGGGTGTGTATGTGTGTGTGTGTGTGTGGATGTGTGTGTGTGTGTGTGTGGGTGGATGTGTGTGGGTGTGGGTGGGTGTGTGTGTGTGTGTGTGTGGGTGTGTGTGGATGTGTGTGGGTGTGTGTATATGTGTGTTACAGGCAGGAAAATTCTGCAGCACTACAGAGATCACTCAGACAGATAATGACCCGTTCCTGATCTGGGCTTTTGTTCTGGTTTGTTTACTTTATTTATTTATTTGTTTATTTGTTTGTTTGTTTATTTTGTTTAATTGCAAGAGGTTAGTTATATAAAATGAATTCAGTATATTTATTATTTATTGAATTGTAAAATGTTATAAATCTGTAGTTTTTTAATGTACATTTAAAAAGGACTCTTTATTAATTTGTGTTTTATTGGTCATTTTGTAGGGAATCGTCTCGGCTGTTCTGACTAAATGCTCCAGAGATCACGGCTTCATCCCCATCAACAAGAATTTATGGTAACACACACACACACACACACATTCACATTTATACACACATACACACATTATTACTGTGATCGTGTGTTAGGGATCATACAGAGACGGAGCTCATATTACACAATTATTACATATTAATATTAGTGTGTGTGTGTGTCTGTGTGTGTGTGTGTGTGTGTAGGTCTCTGTCGTATGTGACAACGCTCAGCTGTTTTGCCTTTGTGTTGTTGATGTTGTGTTATTATACGGTGGATGTGAGGAGGTGGTGGAGTGGAGCACCATTCTTCTACCCTGGTGAGCTCATCTGTAACATCTGTAAACCTTTTTCATAACATCTCCACACACGTGAGAAGATTCAGAAGTAATAATCATGGTGAAAGCTACAGGGTCACAGTTAATGTAGCACAGACCTGGAACATCTCTCGTCCAACAACTGGCTCCACAACATGCAGGAGGAAAGAACAGAGCAGAACCTCATTAGATCTCACACTATACTTTCAGGCTACTAATGATGAAGGTGAGGGATAAAGAAGCACTCACTCAGGAGAAAGGAGCTGAAAGCAGCAGCAAAAACACCTCAAACAGCAAACAGAAGTGTGTGAACTGTGTGTGTATTTCTCCTCACTGTGTGTGTGTGTGTGTGTGTGTGTGTGTGTGTGTGTGTGTGTGTGTGTTTGTAACTGAGCACATGTGTGCCTTCAGGTATGAACTCCATCCTGGTGTATGTGGGTCATGAGGTGTTTGAGAATTACTTCCCATTCCGCTGGAAAATGAAGAACAGCCAATCACATGCCGAGCACCTGACACAGAACCTGCTGGCCACGAGTCTGTGGGTGCTGATTTCATACATCCTCTACAGGAAGAAAATATTCTGGAAGATTTAAATTCACAAGCAACCAGGAACCTCAAACACCCCCTTTTCTGTTATCTTCACCTTCTCAATGGTCCTCCCTCCTCAACCCTCCTCAATCCCTCCTTAATCCTCAACCTCCTCAATCCCTCCTTAATCCTCAACCTCCTCAATCCCCTTCCTTAATCCTCAACCTCCTCAATCCTCCTTAATCCTCAACCTCCTCAATCCTTCCTTAATCCTCAACCTCCTCAATCCCTTCCTTAATCCTCAACCTCCTCAATCCCTTCCTTAATCCTCAACCTCCTCAATCCCTCCTTAATCCTCAACCTCCTCAATCCCCATCCTTAATCCTCAACCTCCTCAATCCCTTCCTTAATCCTCAACCCTCCTCAATCCCCATCCTTAATCCTCAACCCTCCTCAATCCCCATCCTTAATCCTCAAACCTCCTCAATCCCCTTCCTTAATCCTCAAACCTCCTCAATCCCCTTCCTTAATCCTCAACCCTCCTCAATCCCCATCCTTAATCCTCAACCCTCCTCAATCCCCATCCTTAATCCTCCCTTCAGGAGACTAACCCTTATACAGCCAGACAGTGCAGTAGAATAAATCAACACTCTGTGCTGGGTGAAGTGTTGGGCTTATAAATTTTTGTTTTTCACTTTTATATGAAAAAATGCATTTTACCTCAACTTTAACAATAATCTTTTTCTTTTTTTGTAATTTTTTTTTTATCTTTTTTTTTTTTTTAGGAAATAAACTTTTTTTTAATTCAAGAATTAAAATAAGTCGATTTTTTTTCTTTTTCCTAAAATAATTTCTTTAATTTCTTTCAATGAAAAGTGGAGTTTTATCTCAGTTTGTGCAAAACCTAAATTCAAGATGCTGAAGATGTTTTTAGACAAGTTTAAACAATTAGCTACAATTTTCAGTAAAATAAAAACAAAGTTTTTACTGTTTTATTTTCTGTTGTTTTACATCCGTATTTAACCTCAAACTGCAGTTCTGAAATATGTTTTAATATTTGTATTCTTGGCATTTGGAAGATGCCCTTATCCAGAGCGACATGCATTATGTGATTTTATGAAGTTGAGGGTTAAGGGTGTTGCTGAGGGGCCCAGCTGTGGCAGCTTCGTGGTGCTGGAATTTGAACATACAACCATCTGATCAGAAGTCAAAATTTTTAACCAATGAGCTACCAGTTCTTTATTTAGTTAGATGTAACTTGAAATTATTTAAAACAATTTTCTCACTCACTTATTAATGTACAAATTTTTCCTCTTTATAAAATTTTTTTATTATTTTATCATATTATATTGATATTGTATATGGAAGCCAGGCTGAGAGAAGAGGTGACCATCTGTGAGCAGCAGTATGGTTTCATGCTGAGGAAGAGCACCACAGATGCATTATTTGCTTTGAGAATGTTGATGGAGAAGTATAGAGAAGGTCAGAAGGAGCTGCATTGTGTGTGTGTGGATTTAGAGAAAGCGACGACAGGGTGGAGAGAGGAGTTGTGGTATTGTATGAGGAAGTCTGGTGTGTCAGAGAAGTATGTGAGGGTGGTGCAGGACATGTATGAGGACAGTGTGACAGCAGTGAAGTGTGCAGTAGGAACCACAGACTGGTTCAGGGTGAGGGTTGGACTGCATCAAGGATCGGCTCTGAGCCCTTTCCTGTTTGCAGTGGTGATGGACAGGTGGAAGGACGAGGTCAGACAGGAATCTCCATGGACTATGATGTATGATGTTTGCGGATGATATTGTGATTGTGAAGAGCCTGGAGAGGTGGAGGTACACGCTGGAGAGAAGGGGAATGAAAGTCAGTAGGAGTAAGACAAAGTACATGTGTGAATGAGAGGGAGGGCAGTGGATGGGTGTGGTTGCAGGGAGAAGAGCTGGAGAAGGTGGAGGAGTTCAGGTACCTGGGGTCAACAGTGCAGAGTAATGTAGAGTGTGTTAGAGAAGTGAAGAAAAGAGTGCAGGCAGGGTGGAGTGGGTGGAGAAGAGTGATAGCAGGAGTGATTTGTGATAGAAGAGTATCTGTGAGAGTGAAAGGGAAAGTTTATAGGACTGTGGTGAGACCTGAGATGTTGTATGGATTAGAGACAGTGGCATTGAGTAAAAGACAGAAGGTGGAGCTGGAGGTAGCAGAGCTGAAGATGTTGAGATGTTCATTGGGAGTGATGACGATGGACAGGATTAGAAATGAGTTTATTCGAGGGACAGCGCACGTAGGACGTTTTGGAGACAAGATGAGGAAGGTGAGATTGAGATGGTTTGGACATGTGCAGAGGAGAAACATGGGGTATATCAGTAGGAAAACGCTGAGGATGGAGCCACCAGGAAGGAGGAAAAGAGGAAGACCAAGGAGGAGGTTTATGGATGTGGTGAGGGAAGACATGCAGGTAGTTGGTGTGAAAGAGGCAGATGTAGAGGACAGGAGTGTGGAGACCACTAATGGGAGAAGCCTGAAAAAGATTATTAGAAACAAATAGTTTAATTCCATTAAATATGAATAAAATAATGAATTAAATCATTATTTATTGAAAAAAGTAAATACTGTAGGTCGTAAAAATTATGATATATTCCACCTGATCACATGATCATATTACAGATATAAAACCAGAGAAAGAACAATTTTTCATAATTAAGTTCTTAGAATTTTACTTCAAATGAGTGGAAATGTTTTCTTTGTGAACTCTGGACTGTGTAGACCTGGTAAAATAATAAATATAGAGTATATAGTATGAGAATGTAATGTAATATATAATATTATTGTATTTAATAGTTGATTATTTGGGGTTTTGAAGCACAGAGGAGGAGGTAATAACGGTGGTAATAACACAGGTAATAACGGTGCGTGGCCCCTTTAGGAGGTGCGTGACGCAGTGAGTGCGCATGCGTATAAGCAGCAGGAAGTTAGTTTATGACGTGTCCGGAAATGTAGGAGTGGATCCACAGCAGGTCAGTGTTCAGTATGGAGCTGTGAAAGAAACGAAACTTCTGATCGAACCTGAACCTCCCGGTACCCCTCATCTACCGCGCTGAGCGCGTGCCGACGGGAAAATATTCACCATGATGTCGGAATGCGACCCCGCCGACACCGAGAGCTCGAGCGACACCGAGAGCCGCGTCCCGGAGCCGGGCTCACTGCGCGCTTTCCCCGGCGGAGCTCAGCGGGTCTGCGGCTCCACAGAGTCCGTGCTCACCGAGCTGGAGGAAGAGGAGGAAGACGCGCTGCTCTTACCGGGAACATCGACCTGCGGCTCGGCCTCGTCCTCCCCGACTCGCGCCGCGAGAGGCAAGAAACCCAGGCGGAACCGACACTCCTCTTCCTCTGATAAAGAGAACCTGGCTTCTCCCGGTGAGCGCGCGCGCACACACACACGGTTATTATTACTCGGGTATCTGCAGGTGTAGCAGATGCTCTGGTTCTTACACGGACTTTGACACTCGGGGTGTTAATTAGTGAATAGGAAAAAAATCACGTGACTCGCTGACGCACTCCCTGACGTCACAAAGGTATCAATAACGTCAATGTATTTTAATTATCCGGAGAAATCTGATTGGGTGTGTAGCCTTAGTGTTCTAAACTCTACCTGTGCGCGCGCGTGTGTGTGTGTGTGTGTGTGTGTGTGTGTGTGATAAATTATTTATATATTGCTAACACACACGTGTTGGTGTGACGTGAATATAAATGATTAATGGGAGTGCCATTGAAGGTGTGTGTGTGTGTGTGTGTGTGTGTGTGTGTGTGTGTGTGTGTGTGTGTGTGAGAGAGAGAGAGAGAGAGAGAAAGAACTCGGAGCTGTGTTTGAACTCTCCTGGCATCTCCTAAAACTCCTGCAGGAATCATAAATAACATCTAAGTTACAGTGTGGGCGGGGCCAAACATGGTACTGATCACTGATTGGGTATTGAAGGAGGATGGGTTCTGATTAGTTTTGGTTAATTGGTTAAAGTTCACCTCAAGTGTGTGAAGCTCCTGAATGAGCAGAAGCAGATGGTGTTGATCTTCAGCTCACTTTTTTCCTCAAATCTCTGGAAAATCCTTCCTGTGTCTGTAATCAACACAAGATACACTGAAAAGACACTTCCACAAGTACTTATGTGTGTGTGTGTGTGTGTGTGTGTGTGTGTGTGTGTGTGTGTAGGAGCCAGCAGCGGGGACTTTAACCATTTCCCAGACGACCCGATGTTTGGGGAGATCATCCAGCGGGCAGAGCAGGCCATCGAGAGCGGCGTTTTCCCTGAGAGAATCTCGCAGGGTTCTAGTGGCAGCTACTTCGTCAAAGATTCTAAAGGGTGTGTGTGTGTGTGTGTGTGTGTGTGTGTGTGTGTGTGTGTGTGTGGTGATGGATCAGTAGGTGTGTGTGTGTGTGTGTGTGTGTGTGTGTGTGTGTGTGTGTGTGTGTGTGTGTGTGTGGATCAGTAGGTGTGTGTGTGTGTGTGTGGATCAGTAGGTGTGTGTGTGTGGTGATGGATCAGTAAGTGTGTGTGTGTGGGGATCAGTAGGTGTGTGTGTGTGTGTGGATCAGTAGGTGTGTGGGGGTGATGGATCAGTAGGTGTGTGGGGGTGATGGATCAGTAGGTGTGTGTGTGTGGTGGGAATCAGTAAATGTTACTGATGCTTCATATCAGGAGGTTGTTGTGTTTCAGCTCGTGGTATTTAAATATTTTGTCAGTGATGTGATTTTGGTAAGTCACTGAGTTTCAGGTGTTTCTGGAATTTGATTGGTCGTTTCTGTATGTTCATCATTTGAGGATATTTGTGTGCTTGTTGTTGTTTGTGTGCTTATGGAGTTATGGGAGTTTGTGTAGAGGGAGTTATGGGAGTTTGTGTAGAGGAGTTATGGGAGTTTGTGTTTGTGTAGAGGGAGTTTGAGGGTGAGTAGGGAGTTATGGGAGTTTTAGGGTGAGTAGGGAGTTATGGGAGTTTGTGTAGAGGAGTTATAGGAGTTCTACGGGGTGAGGAGGGAGTTATGGGAGTTTGTGTATGTGTAGAGGAGTTAAGGGAGTTTGAGGGTGAGGAGGGAGTTATGGGAGTTTGTGTGTGTGTAGAGGGAGTTATGGGAGTTTGTGTAGAGGAGTTATGGGAGTTTGTGTTTGTGTAGAGGAGTTATGGGAGTTTGTGTAGAGGAGTTATGGGAGTTTGTGCTTGTGTGGAGGGAGTTATGGGAGTTTGTTTCTGTAGAGGAGTTATGGGAGTTTGAGGGTGAGTAGGGTGTTATGGGAGTTTGTGTAGAGGAGTTATGGGAGTTTGTGTTTGTGTAGAGGAGTTATGGGAGTTTGAGGGTGAGGAGGGAGTTATGGGAGTTTGTGTTTGTGTAGAGGAGTTATGGTAGTTTGTGCTTGTGTGGAGGGAGTTATGGGAGTTTGAGGGTGAGGAGGAGTTATGGGAGTTTGTGTGTGTAGAGGAGTTATGGGAGTTTGAGGTGAGGAGGGAGTTATGGGAGTTTGTGTTTGTGTAGAGGAGTTATGGGAGTTTGAGGGTGAGGAGGGAGTTATGGGAGTTTGTGTTTGTGTAGAGGGAGTTATGGGAGTTTGTGCTTGTGTGGAGGGAGTTATGGGAGTTTGAGGGTGAGGAGGGAGTTATGGGAGTTTGTGTGTGTAGAGGAGTTATGGGAGTTTGAGGGTGAGGAGGGAGTTATGGGAGTTTGTGTTTGTGTAGAGGGAGTTATGGGAGTTTGAGGGTGAGGAGGGAGTTATGGGAGTTTGTGTTTGTGTGGAGGGAGTTATGGGAGTTTGTGATTCTCCTGCCCAGGTCTAACAGTAGTGCTGAAGCAGGTCCAGGTTCTGCTGAAGGCCCTGTTCAGTGGGAGATCTGCTGAAACTTGTTATCTGCGTAAAGCAGGTGTTTTTTATTTCTGAATCACACAGATTGAGGTGGATCTGCTACAGGAGCCCTTTTTCACCACACGAGCCGACATTAAAACATTGTTTCGAAGTGTTTCTCAATTCAAGTGTGTAAATGTGATCAGATTTGTGAGAATTGTGCTCAAGATGTCTAAAAGTCTAGAATTGATTATACGTCAGAAAAACATTCCCATTCCCTTTTTTTCTCTATTTATAACGATAAAGACCCTGTAAGTCCTCGATTCAGGGAAACGTCCTACACTCAGATTTACAGGAAATACTTTTCAGATGGACAAATGCAATTGAGAACTTTTTATCGTTGAATATTTCATCGGGTCCAGATGCTCTTTTGAGTTTTGTGTTTTTGCAGAGTTCTTCTTTTTCAGTGCTCCGCCTCTAATGGGTTTCAGTAGTTTGTAATTATCAGTTTTAATTGTTCCAGTTAATTATTTCTTTGATTTTGTTAATCAGGTTGATTTTTAATTGTCTTTGGTTTGTATTGATTGATTTCTCATTTATAGTCAGTTGTTGTTTTTATTGTAGAAGATCATTGGTGTGTTCAAGCCAAAGTCAGAGGAGCCGTACGGTCACCTGAACCCCAAATGGACCAAATATTTCCACAAGCTGTGCTGTCCCTGCTGCTTCGGCCGCGGCTGCCTTGTCCCCAACCAGGGATACCTTTCTGAAGCAGCTGCCTCACTGGTGGACCAGAAACTCTGCCTCCATGTCGTCCCAAAGACCAAGGTGAGGAGATGGCTTCCCTGTGTGTGTATGTGTGTGTGTGTGTGTGTGTGTGTGTGTGTGTGTGTGTGTGTGTGTGTGTGTCTCGGGGGTAAAACGCATCCTGGTATTGATTTCACTACTAATGTGTGTGCGTGTGCGTGCGTGCGTGTGCGCTTGTTTGTGCGCGTGTGTGTGTGCATGCGCATGCAGGTTGTGTCTCTGGCCAGTGAGACGTTTCACTACAATGCTATCGATCGAGCAAAATCTCGTGGTAAGAAGTATGCCCTGGAGAAAGTTCCCAAAGTTGGGCGGCGCTTCCACAGAGTGGGCCTGCCCCCCAAGGTGAGGCCACGCCCCATCACATCACCTTCATCTTGTTATCATTATATCTGACACTCCCGTCTACACTGTGTGTGGAATGGTCCCCCCTTTTATGCTGCAGGTTGGTTCATTCCAGCTGTTTGTAGAAGGCTATCAGGAGGCAGATTATTGGTTGAGAAGGTTTGAGGCGGAGCCTCTTCCTGAGAACACGAGGAAGCAGCTGCAGTTTCAGTTCGAGAGACTCGTAGTGCTGGATTACGTCATCCGGAACACAGGTCTCTCTCTCTCGCTCTTTCTCTCTCTCTATCTCTCTCTCTCTGGCTCTCGCTCTCTCTCTCTCTCTCGCACATATACACACACCCATACACACACACATACACTCACATACATGCACCATGCACACTTACATACACACACACTCATATGCACACACACGCACACACACGCACACACACACACACACTCACAAATACACTCACAAATACACTCACACACACACTTACATACACACACACACACACTCACATACACACACACTCATATGCACACACACACACACACACTCACATACACACACACTTACATACACAATCGTGCACACACACTCATATGCACACGCACACACACACACACACACACACACACACACGCACACTCACAAATACACTCACACACACAAAATACTCACTCACATACACACACCATACACATTCACTCACATACACACACTCATACACACTCACTCACACACACACTTACATACACAATCGTGCACACACACTCATACACACAGAATACACACTCACACAAACTCTCCAACACTGAAACATGAGTACTCATTTTGTGTGTGTGTGTGTGTGTGTGTGTGTGTGTGTGTGTGTGTGTGTGTGTGTGTGTGTGTAGACAGAGGAAATGATAACTGGTTGATTAAATATGAAAAAGCTGGAGAACAAGAAGAAACAGTGAAGGTATGAAACACCAAGCTTTTTATTTCATTTATTTTTATACATGCACACACACACACACACACACACACACACACACACTGTCCATTTTTAAATTATAGTCGGTAAACAATTGTGTGTGTGTGTGTGTGTGTGTGTGTGTGTGAGAACTCAATTACAAGCTGCCCATCTCACTTTCATCTTTTATAATAATTTAATAAAATATGAGATGTGATCGTATTGAGGAGTCAAGTGAAGTTTATTTCTATTGCACTTTTCACAACACACATCGTCTCAAAGCAGCTTTACAGAATTACAGAAACAGTGAAGGTGAATGGTGTGTGTTTATCCCTGATGATCACCATGGAGACTGTGGTGAAGGAAAAACTCCCTTAGATGTTATGAGGAAGAAACCTTGAGAGGAACCAGACTCAAAAGCAGAACCTCATCCTCATTTGGGAGACATCAAGAGTGTGATTATAGTCTTTAAACACTACAGAACACTGGAGAGTGAGAACTAACATGAGCACTGGAGTGTGTGATTATGACTGATGATCTTTCTACAGTCTTCTACAGTCATTATGGTTATAAAACCAGGAGCTACTGAGCAACTCATAAAATAGCTAAACATCTGAGATCATCACAGATCCAACACCAGCTTCTCCATGCCAGAGCCTTTAAACACTCCAGGAGGTCCAGTGTCCAAACTCCACATGAAGTGGAGTCCAATTGGCACTGGTACGTCTCTAGATGGTTCGGGATGTTTATGAGCATCTACTTCTTTAAAGCTCCACAATCTTCGAAACTTAACAGAGATCTTTTACCGTTGAACTAGTGGTTACAGAACATCCATCTAAATGCAGGTTGAAATGCTGGAGCTTCTGTGTACTGAGATCTAGTGAAACTAACAGCGAGATGAAGCCTTGGTCTGAAGCTAAAAACAGGTCATTAGTGATTGTAACTAGAGCAGTTTCTGTGCTATGATGGAGCCTGAAACCTGACTGAAATTCTTCAAAGATATTGTTCTCTTGTAAGTGGGAACAGAACTGGGCAGCGACAATCTTTTCTAAAATCTCAGACATAAATGGGAGATTTGAAATGGGTCTGTAATTCAATAGTGTGTTTGGATCCAGATTAGGTTTTTTAATGAGGGGCTTAATAACTGCTAACCTGAGTGGTTTAGGGACGTGACCTAAAGATAGTGAGGAGTTAATAATATTGAGAAGAGGTTCACCAGCTGTATATAACACTTCCTTCAGTAGATTAGTTGGAATGGGATCTAACTGACATGTTGTTGATTTAGCTTTGATAATAACATCATGCAGCTCTTCCTGTCCTGTACATGTAAACAGTGGAGTTGTGGAGTTGAAGGTAACACTGTCTCAGGAGATGATTTCAGAGGTTGGACCTCCACAATTGTTTTTCTAATGTTATCTATTTTTTCAGTGAAGAAAATCATAAAGTCCTCACTACTAAACTGTGATGGAACACAATTTTCAGAGCCCTGATTTGTAGTTAGTTTAGTTACTGTACTGAAAAGGAACCTGGGATTGTGTTTGTTGTTTTCTATAAGTTTGCTCAGATGTTCAGCTCTAGCAGCTTTTAGCGCCCGTCTGTAGCTGAGCATACTGTCTTTATACGCGATTCTAAATACCTCCAATTTAGTTTTCCTCCATTTTCTCTCCAGGTTATGGGCTGTTCTCTTGAGGGCATGCGTATGACTATTATACCAAGGTACAGGTGCTTGTTCTCTAACCTTTTTTAACCGGATGGGGGAAACAGTGTCTAATGTGCTAGTGAGGATAAGGTCTATGTTGTTAACCATTTCATCAAGATTATTAATAGTTATGGGTTTAGTGAGAAATTGAGATAAATCAGGCAGGTTATTCATGAATCTGTCCTTAGTGGTCAGAACCCTAACCCTAGATGTGACCGCGTTGAGATGTGACCATGTTGAGATATTGAGATGTGATTGTGTTGAGGACACGTGGCCCTGTTGAGGAGACATGACCGTATTGAGATGTGATCGTGTTGAGGAGATGTGGCCGTATTGTTGAGATGTGTGTTGAGGAGACGTGACCGTGTTGAGGAGATGTGTGTTGAGGAGACGTGACCGAGTTGTTGGGATGTGTGTTGAGGAGACATGACCGGGTTGAGGGGACGTGACCGCGTTGTTGAGATTTGTGTTGATGAGACGTGACCGTGTTGAGGAGATGTGTGTTGAGGAGACGTGACCGAGTTGTTGGGATGTGTGTTGAGGAGACATGACCGGGTTGAGGGGACGTGACCGCGTTGTTGAGATTTGTGTTGATGAGACGTGACCGTGTTGAGGGGACGTGACCGTGTTGAGGAGATGTGTGTTGAGGAGACGTGACCATGTTGTTGAGGAGACGTGGCCGTGTTGAGGAGACGTGGCCGTGTTGAGGAGACGTGACTGTGTTGTTGAGATGTGTGTTGAGGAGACGTGGCCGTGTTGAGGAGACATGACCGTGTTGAGATGTGATCATATTGAGGAGATGTGACCTTGTTGAGATATTGAGATGTGCCCATGTTGAGGAGACGTGGCCTTGTTCAGGAGACGTGACAGCATTGTGGAGATGTGTGTTGAGGAGACGTGACCGCGTTGTGTGTGTGTGTGTGTGTGTGTGTGTGTGTGTGTGTGTGTTTCAGGACAGTGAGTGGAGTGAGCATAAAGAGTGTGTGATTCAGATCGCTGCAATTGATAATGGTTTGGCTTTTCCCTTCAAACACCCTGACGAGTGGAGAGCATGTGAGTGTTTATACACACACACACACACACACACCTTTTACATCTTTACATACCACACCTTACACACAGTTGTGTGTGTGTGTGTGTGTGTGTTAGATCCGTTTCACTGGGCGTGGCTCCATCACTCGTAAATGGAAAAAGTTTGGAACCACCAGGACTCTTCCTAGAGCGGAGTCGCCTGGCCAAACTGAGATCAGGGAGAAGGACCTTAGTCAGGGTGGTGACCAAGAACCTGACAGTCACTCTGAAAGAGCTCCAGCATTTTTCTGTGGAGAGAAGAACCTTCCAGAGTGGCCAGACGGAAGCAACTCATCAGTAAAAGTCACATGACAGCCCACCTGGAGTTTCCCCAAAAGGTACCTGAAGGACTCTCAGAACATGAGAAACAAAGATTAAACTCTTTGGCCTGAATGCTAAGCGTTATGTCTGGAGGAAACCAGGCACTGCTCATCACCTGGCCTATACCATCTCTACAGTGAAGCATGGTGGTGTTTTCATGTTTTTTCAGGAACTAAGAGACTCGTCAGGATCGAGGGAAAGATGGATGCAGCAATGTACAGAGACGTCCTTGATAAAAACACATATCCAAGATATTTAAGGAGTGGCTACAGAAAGACTCTGTGCTCTCTGTCTGTCTGTGCTCTCTCTCTCTCTCTCTCTCTCTCTCTTTCTGTCTGTGCTATCTCTCTCTCTCTCTCTCTCTCTCTCTCTTTCTGTCTGTGCTCTCTCTCTCTGTCTGTCTGTGCTCTCTCTCTCTCTCTCTCTTTCTGTCTGTGCTCTCTCTCTCTGTCTGTCTGTGCTCTCTCTCTCTCTCTCTCTTCGTCTGTCTGTGCTCTCTCTCTCTCTCTCTCTCTCTGTCTCTGTGCTCTCTCTGTCTCTGTGCTCTCTCTCTGTGTCTGTCTGTGCTCTCTCTGTCTGTCTGTGTGGTCTCTGTCCATGCTGCCTGTGCTATTCCATTTCTAGGTCAAGGCCTTTGGGCTGAAAAATGCTCTAGCTACATTCCAGCAGCTTATGGGGAGAAATCCTGAGAGATCTAAAAGGATGATTTTTGTCTTTTTCAATGCCATTATTGTCTAATCACCATCCTGGGAACAACACTTCCAGGACATCCAAGCTGTGTTAAGCAAATTGAGAGAGAACAATCAGACTGCTAATATGAAGAAAACAAGTTTCTTAACCACATTGTTACTGCTGCAAGAACTAAGGCAGACCCAGAGAAAAGCAGAATGGTCCAGGAATTCCCTGTGCCAAAGAATCCTAATGAAATAGACATGGTGGAATGGTATCATCGATTCATTCCTTACTTTTCCTAAGTAGCTGAACCACTTAAAACTTTAAATAGGAAAAGATGCAGTGTCGTTGCCACGAGTGGGCCCTGGGGGGTGTGGCCGGCCACTTGAGTCACTGTTCCCCCTTACTTCTCAAAATAATAATGAACTTAATAATTAAAAAAAAGTTTTACAAATTGATTTTATTATACCATGAATACTAGTTAAAGAATGAAGAGTATAAGTAAATAAATAAAAAATTACTAACCCATAATGCAGTGCTAACATAGTCAGCCAATTATATACACGCTGCCACTACGTCAGTAGCGTAAATCAGTAGACTTTAATGGTCAGTGAATTCGTTATTCTAAAGTTTGTCTAAAACATTTACCAAAACACTGTATTAATTAAAAAACCTTTAAAATCTTTAAAATCCTTTCAATCTTTAACAATGTATATAAAACAATGGTTTGTCTTGTTCTTCAAAAATGTAATTTCTTCTCCTCTCATCGTCTGCAGCTCTTCTAAAGGTAAGATGCGTAAGTAGCTACATTTGATTATTATGCTGGTGGTTAGTTTGTGTGTGTTTTCTTGAGTCTTGCACTTGATAAATTATGGTTTACAGTGAGTGACACATTTAATATTTTATGTTTATTGAAGTATAATAATTATAATAATAGTAATAGTATGCGAACGAGAGAGCCCCCATCCCCCCAATACAGCACTGTTCCAGTTGTCTTGAAAACCTTGAAAGTTTGCCACCTAATGTCATATGCAAAACACCATCTTGAGAGTTATTTTTACTGGCTGGCTAAGTGTTGACCGGATATCTTACAGATTCTTTTAAGATCTCACCAAATATGTCAATAGACCCTTATTTATTATAAATATTACTGTAATATTTGCATGCTACACATGCAAAATTAAAAATTTAATTTGTTTACCACAACTGTCCAGTGGTGCTGGTCCCTCACAATGCCAGTGAGATACCTGTACATTGTGGTATCAACCTGAAATTCCCAAAACAGGAGGGAACTATGTTCTGAATTTGATGATTCATAATTTGATGAATTTGATGTTGCATAACCTGAACAAACATTTCATTTCAATTTTTTTCCATTCCAAATGATTGTCATTTCGAATGAGTCAATTTGAAATGCTTGTTCTTTTGACTCTGCATTAAAACGCCTCACAACATGATGTGTGTTCATTAAAAACCTTAAACAAGGAAGCAAAACAGTGTGGGATTAGCAGTTCAATCACATTTTAAAACACTATAAAGATCTTAAATCAGTTTCAAGCTCATTATTTGGAGCAGTTTTATTAATGTCTGCAAAAAAAAATATATATATATATATATATATTTTTTTTTTTTTTTTTCTTATATATTCCAATTCTGGAGAGCAACACAGACATTTTCCCCACCCATGCATCTTAAACAGCTGTATTGATAGATTTCATAAGAAAATAGTAAATGTGAGAAAACATGATTTTTAGCTTTCATGAGTTTAGAGCTTTACTTTGTTCTGATACTGATGAGATGCTGCTGTACTGCTTTTGCTCATGGTAGTTGATGATGATACAGATGCAGAGGTGGGGGATTGATGGTTGGATGGATGTACGGATGGACAGACAGACGGACGACCGATTGACCGACCTGTATAGAATTAAAAAAAATTATTAACAAGTATTAAAAGAGAAAAAAGATTTAATTATATAAATTTATTAAATTTAATGATGTCATTACCCATTTGTCAAGCTCCACAGACATCCCTGGCCAGTAAAATCTTACACAGAAGCTCCAGCATCTCAACCTGCATTTAGTTGGATGTTCTGTAACCACTAGTTCAACAGTAAAAGACCTGGGAGTTATTTAAGAGCAACTTATCTTTTAAAAATCAGATCAACCAAGTTACAAATACAACTTCTTCCACCTTAGAAATATTTTTAAGCTAAGAAACATGTTGTCTAAATCTGATGCAGAGAAGCTCGTTCATGCGTTCATGACTTTCAGACTGGACTATTGTAATGCATTACTAGGTGGAAGTTCTGCATCATTAATAAACAAGCTTTAGTTAGTTCAGAATGCAGCAGTCAGAGTTCTCACAAGGTCAAGAAAATATCACCATATAACCCCAATCTTATCGTCCCTACACTGGCTTCCTGTTAAGTTTCAAATCCACTACAAACTACTGCTACTTACTTACAAAACACTAAATGGTTTATCTCCCATCCCGAGGCATCCTGAGGTCGCTCCAGCTACAGTCACGTCCCACCTCATTAAGATTGTGGACCTTTAAAGAAATATATGCCGACCCCTCAAACCATCCTGAACCATCTAAAGACGTACCAGTGCCAATTGGATCCCACTTCATGTGGAGTTTAGATACTGAGGAGGTCCAGTGTCTAAACTCCACATGGAGTGTTTAAAGGCTCTGGCATGGAGAAGCTGGTGTTGGATCTGTGATGATCTCAAATGTTGAGCTATTTTATGAGTTGCTCAGTAGCTCCTAGTTTTATAACCATGATGACTGTAAAAGACTGTAGAAAGATCATCAGTCATAATCACACACTCCAGTGCTCATGTTAGTTCTCACTCTCCAGTGTTCTGTAGTGTTTAAAGACTATAATCACACTCTTGATGTCTCCCAAATGAGGATGAGGTTTTGCTTTTGAGGCTGGTTCCTCTCATAACATCTAAGGGAGTTTTTCCTTCACCACCGTCTCCATGGTGCTCATCAGGGATACACACACCATTCACCTTCACTGTTAAATTCTGTAAAGCTGCTTTAAAATGATGTGTGTTGTGAAAAGTGCAATAAAATTAAACTTCACTTAGTTTTTTCTGTACACAGTGTGCACCAATGCTGTGAGCATATAACTCTAGAAAAAAATGATTTGCCTCCTCATGACATTCATTCACATTCATGACATGACATTCTACCAGTGGTGGGTGGTCAGGGCCAGTAAAGCTTCTCTGCTGGACTAAACACTATCAGAAGCACTGACCCACATTTACAACCTAAACTTTATTATTTGTTTAATGAAATTGTATTAATTTATTAATCAGTTTCTTCTCTTCATGTGGTAGTGTTTCTCTCGGCTGCACTGCTTCAGTACGTGTATGTGGATGGTAGATTTTTTGTCCAATCAGATTTCAGGCTCTATGTGCTGCCATGTGAATCTAATCTGCTCAGAGCCTTCAGAATCAGTACTGCTGGACTTTTACCATAGAGAATATTACCAACAGCTCTGTTTCTTTATCCAATCAGATTTCAGATTCTCCTCACAGAGCAGATCACTGGCCCAGAATAGCGTCAGCATTTTTCCGTCCTCTGATTGGTTGGTCAGAGGGGAAACTGTTACAGCCGAGTTCGACTGGTAAAACACGTGTGTAGCTCTGCACACGTTCATACATCTGAGTTAGACTTTTTTATACCGACGGAGGAAGAGAAATTGATTTGGTCTCAGACACTTAAAAATCTATTGTGAAGAAAAGCGAGACATGGTGAGGAGGTCACCAACCCTGAAGCTAGCTAGCGTGTCTCAGCCCGGGAAAGGATTTGATCTCCACCTCCAGACCAGTGAATACGAGCGGTACCACTGGATTACAGCCTCTGGGGGGCGCTGCACATTATGAGTCTGCATCTCTGGTGAGTAGGTTGTGTTTTATTTAGATTTTATTGTTTTTGTGATGTTATTAGACAAATGTTGATTGTGAACTGCTCCAGATGTTGTAGGTGCACAGTTGTGGTTGTAGTGTAGAGGTTTGGAGTGTAACTGGGTTTGTTGTTTTAGTAAAATGGTTTTTACCTCCAGATGTGAAACGTCTCTCTGTAATTTGTAACATTTGTATATAAAGCTGCATTGTAACTATATTATAGTTAAATTTTTTTGGAAAACCTTTGAGACTATCAGTCAATTTTCTAGCCATTAATATTCAATTAATATTTCACAAATTATTCATTTTACAGAATCACAAAATCATATTTAATACATATTTAATACTAGGCCATCTACTTTCCTGCCATCTACAGGAAACATGACGGAACTGTCCGCATGCACATGGGAGTCGGAATTGGGCACAACACCAGCAAAAAACAAGGCAAACAAAACTGCTGTCAGAGTCTGGGACAAAGTGAGTCGGAAAAAAAAGATCCGAAAACAAAAGTAAAGTGTTCCCGAGGAAAAAAGGGCTGACAGTTCTTAAACAAACACAGCAGAAGAGACAATCTGGCAAGGGTTTAAAGGAGCCAGCATTTATTTATACTCTAGGAAGATGGACGCCGCGCCGATAGTGAAAAGTGCGCGCACTGTCAACTGACAGTTTGTCTTCCCTCATCACATCCATAAACCTCCTCCTTGGTCTTCCTCTTTTTGTAACAGTCGCACTGGATCTGTTCTACTGGGACTTGCGAGCATCAGGTTGCTTAATCAGTTTACTCGCGACATTGTGATGATTCGATTAAACCACTGCAAACAAACACCAAATCTAAAAGCAGCAAATAACAGCAGCATTAAATGAGCACATTTTTACTCACTGTTGTGGTTTTCAGCGAATGATTATGCTTTAGTACACCAATGTATATTTTTTCCTTTTAAAAAAAAAATCAAGATTGTTAGATTACTGCATTTTTCCGTTTCATTCTCTTTTTATAGCTTTTGTCTACTACAACAGTAACTGATCTGTTTTCAAACGTGATTTACTGCAACTTTACTACATTTCAAATGCTTATTTTGACATTTAACAGCTGCCCTCAAACACACAAGGGAGGAAATGTCCTGGACCTGGTTTTCACCCGCCCTACCCCAGCTACAGACATGACTCCACTCCACTTCCAATCTCTGACCATCACCTGGTTTCCTTTTCAATCACTTTTCCTATTCAACCTAAAAATAATTTACATGTTTCTCTTATTTGTCTCTCTCTCCTCTGTAGCTTCCTGTACTCTTTCAGCTCTTCCTGACCCTGATTCCTTTTCCTCTCTACCCTTAGAGAACAATTTTGCAATTACAATTACAATTGAACAATTCTGAAATAATGTGATCTTCACTGCTCAACAGTTGAAGGAGTTTTTGTCCTGTCTATACCATGCTACCAGAACACCTTTTTTCACAAAATAACTAAGGCATTTAAAAAAAACATTATTTTGCAGAAAACACACTGATCAAAATTAGAGAACAACAATGACTGTAGCATGGAAAAAGATTACAACAAAATGTTCTGAAGGTTAAAACAGTCAGCAATTAGTAGGAAGTGTCCAGGCCTCTGCTCTGAATGACTTCAGCACATCTGCAGCCACAGGACAGCACGAGTCTCTCACACTGCTCTGGTGGGATTTTGGTCCACTCTTCTTCCATTCTCCTCCACAGTTCGGTGACTGTAGTGGGTTTCTTGGCCATAACTTTGTCACCAAGGATTTTCCAGAGGTTCTCTATTGGGTTGAGATCAGGACTCTGGGCAGGCCATGTCATTATTTCAATGTTTTCAGTTTGAAGGAACTGCTTTACCCGTTTTGCTGTGTGACATGGAGCGTTGTCCTGCATGAACACTGCGAGCTGATTGGGTGATGAACGCAGGGAAGGAACCATATGTTGTTGAAGAAGGTTCTGATAAACATTTGCATTCACTCTGCCATGTAGCTGTATAAGAGGCCCAACTCCTGCTGCAGAAAACATGCCCCAAACCATGACACTTCCTCCTCCACTTTTCACTGACTTCTTTACACACTTTGGGTTCAGTCTTTCTCCAGTTTGTCGAACATAATGTTTCCCATCGGACCCAAATAAATTAAACTTGCTTTCATCACTGAAGTGAACTTTGGACCAGTTCTCCTCTGTCCACACAACATGCTTAGTCTAGCCTTTTGATTCTTTCTGCTAATGAGAGGTTTGGTCACTGCAGAGTGGGCTTTCAGTCCAAATGCTCTTAAATGTCGAGACACTGTATGACGAGACAGATCCTTACCCTGTTCAGCGCTGAACTGGTGAGCAATTCCAGCTGCAGTGTGGAAACGATTGCCCATTGAGATCCTCCGCAGTATCCTGTCCTCTCTTGTATTTGTCTTCCGTGGACGACCAGCCTTCTTGGCGGACTTGAATGAGTTTGTGATGTTGTAAAGATTCAATATTCTTGAAATCACAGATTTGGAACGACCAACTTGTCTTGCTATGGCTGATAGGGTCATCCTTTGGCCTTCATCTGGACAACCTGCTGCCGGAGGCTTTCAGTCACTTTAGAACGGCCCACCATCTTGCAGAGTCAGTGAAACTGGAAGTTAGGCTGCCAGTTAAATAGGGGTTTACAGATAATCAAGGAAATTAGCACCAGGTACCAGATTAACACCAATAACTGGGAGGTATCTGAAAGTGTTCTCTAATTTTGATCAGTGTGTTTTCTGCAAAATAATGTTTTTTTTGGAAATGCCTTAGTTATTTTGTGGAAAAGGTGTTCTGGTAGCATGGTATAGACAGGACAAAACTCCTTCAACTGTTGAGCAGTGAAGATGACATTATTTCAGAATTGTTCAATTGTTTATAAATTGTTCTCTAATTTTGATCTCCAGTGTTTAAATATATATATATATATATATATATATATATATATATATATATATATAGATAGATAGATAGATAGATAGATAGATAGATAGATAGATAGATAGATATAAATTCTTATTTCTAATCAAATATGTAACTTTTATTTATGTTCCTGTTTATATAATTGGATTACTGACTCGCGTTAAAATGACTTCCAAAATGGTTTAAAAGTTATTAATAAACCGCTCAAAGTTCAGCCAATCAGGTAACAGACACTGTGATTGACAGCTGAGTGTCTAATTAGCGCAGTTCTGCATGTTCAGGCGCACGAGCCCGCAGCTTTCTCTCACGGAGAGCGAATGGATCTCTGACAGAATCTCACCGGAACGCGCGCGCCTGCGTGAGTTACTTCTTCTTCGTCTGCTTCTTGTTATTATTATTATTATTAGTAGTAGTAGTAGTAGTATGATGATGATGATTAATTCTGCAGTATGTTTTAATTGCTGTTTAAATGAACGTTTATGTGATGTGTGTGTGTGTGTGTGTGTGTGTGTGTGTGCGCGCGTGTGTGCGTCTGAGAATCTGTATTTGTATGTGCGTCTGTTTATTGTGTGTGTGTGTGTGTGTGTGTGTGTGTGTGTGTTTAAAGAGAAAATGATTGTAACGGTATAACACACACTTCCTGGCAGTGTCCTGTCAGATGGACGTCTCTTGTCCTGTTTCTGGACAGAAGAACCTGAGCCCTGATGACCCCTCTTCAACCCCCCTGAACACCCTGACTTCTCCCACACCCCCTAAAGACTCCTCCCACTCACCTGCTCCCTCGACCACGCCCCCTATTAGACAGATGCGCCGGGGGCGGGGCTTTGCTACAGCGGTGAAGCAGGTGATTCAGGAAGAGAGGAAGAAGAAAGAGGAGGAACAGGAAAGGGTGGAGCAGGAAGGTAGGATGTTGCGCACACACACACTCAGTCACACAATCACATTGATTTACATAACTGTTCATCACTCTGTGTGTGTGTGTGTGTGTGTGTGTGTGTGTGTGTGTGTGTGTGTGTGTGTGTGTGTGTGTTCGTTCTAGAGGATGGACCTGAAGAAGATCTGAGCTTTGAGGAGCTTCTAGAAAAAGCTAAAGCGGGAGATCCTAAAGCCCAAAGCAGGGTGAGTTGTGTATGTGTGTGTGTGTGTGTGTGTGTGTGTGTGTGTGTGTGTGTGTGTGTGTGCGTGTGTGTGTGCTTGCAGGAGTTATATTAAGACACACATCTCGTCTTCCACAGAGCTGAGTATAGACACATACTGACAGGTGGATTGAATATTTACACACATACATAGCATGGTTTTTAGCATACAAAAATCAGACACACACACACACACACACACACACACACACACACACAGCTACTGTATAGCACTTTAAATTTTAGTTCTGTGATTTAAGAATTTTATGTTTTGGGTTATGGTAATAGTGTATTTCAGTTGTTGTTGTGTGTGTGTGTGTGTGTGTGTGTGTGTGTGTGTGTGTGTGTGTGTGTGTAGTTGGGTAAATACTATCTAAAGTTAGGGGCAGACTCTGATGCGGATGTAAATAACGAGGCAGCTGTTGAGTGGCTGGTGAGAGCAGCAAAACAGGGACGGAGAGATGCAGCAAAACTACTACAACACTGCTGGATCCAAAAAAAGGGTAAAACAACACACTATTTTATTCTTGTCTTTGAGCTCATTAGCGCTAGTTAAAAGCACTTGACCCCTTCTCGTCATGCAGTGTGTGAATGACCTCTGACCCCTGACCCCATAGGGCTCACGCCACAGAACGAAGCGGAAGTGCGCTCTCTGTCGACGGAGAGTAAATTCGAGCAGGCAGTTCGGCGAGCAGCGATGGTGATGTTCTGGAAATTAAATCCAGACAGGAAGGAGAAAATGGACACGAGGGAAATATTACACAACGCCAGTCAGGTGAACAGAGAAGCAGGTAAAAACCACAGGAGACGCGGGGGATGTCCGCAAGCCCTGCACTGTGTGTGTGTGTCTGTGTGTGTGTTGTGAGTATGAAGTGAATGTGTTGTAGGTGTACACACATCACCTCTCACATCATACTCACAACACGCACATTATAACCGCAACATGTGTTGTGTGTGATGTGTGTGTGTTGGTGAGTATAATTTCAGTTGTGTTTGTGGTTACTGTGATCTAAAGGTGGTGTCTGTGGTGGAAATTCAGACGTCCAGACGCAGAGGAAGATTTTAAAGACAATAGTGGCCACTGATTGTAAGTGTGCATGTGTGTGTGTTGTACTGTTTTTACAATTATAATTGTAAACATTGTGTCGGTAGTATATTTGTGTGTGTGTATGTGTGTGTGTGTGTGTGTGTGTGTGTGTGTGTGTGTGTGTGTTGCAGCACATAGTCAGTATGTGGATGTGGAAGGATTTGTGGAGATGACAAAAAAATACACAGAGAACATCAGACACACACCACAGAGTGAAGAGTCGACGCAGGACACCGGGGGAAGAGGAGGGTGGGACTGGAGTGATTTAACACTGGACAAGGCAAGTACACACATAGAAACTTACTCACACACACACACACACACACACACACACACACACACACACACACACACATTCACTCTCAGACACACGCACACTAACAAACACTTACTCACATATACAGTATACCCTCTCACTCACACACACACACACACACACAGACTCACTGACACACATACACACGCTCGCACACTCATCACACATACACATATCCACATACCCACACACACTCACACACACTACACACACATAAACACGCACACACAGTACACACACTCACACCATACACACTACACACACTTACAATACACAAACATTACACACACACATGGCCGGAAGTCTACAATTATTTGACATTGTGATATAACCATCTGTATAGCTTAATGTGGTGTAATCATTTTCATTAATGGTGTGTGTGTGTGTGTGTGTGTGTGTGTGTGTGTGTGTGTGTGTGTGTGTGTGTGTGTGTGTGCATGTGTATGTAAGACCTCAAAGAAGGGGGTGTGTCCTGTTTCTAAAAGGAGGGTGTGGCCTGGCAGTCAGATAATGCTGGAAACAAAGCACAGCATGAAGAGAGCCATGAACATACAATCTTATTTCTTGGTAAAAACAGAGTCATAAAAAAATCACCTTTCATAAAATCCTACTGTTTTATTATCAAGAGGAAATTACTGAATGTGTGTGTGTTGTGTGTGTGTGTCTGTGTCTGTGTGTGTGTGGAGTAGGGTCTGCAGTATCCTCTCCACCTCATCCTGGATGTAAAGGAGCACTTGGTGGACTGGGCGTCTCGTGCAGGTGTTCAGTGGTTGAGCACCATCATACCGACACAACATGTTAATGCACTCGTCTTCTTCTTCATCATCTCAAACCTGAGTGTAGATCTGTTCTTCTTCTTCATCCCTCTCCTTACATTCTACCTGGCTTTCATCTCCATGGCAATCTGCACTCTGCGAGTGTTTCGTAGCAGTAAATGCTGGGAGAACTTTAGTGCTTTAGCAGCTCTCCTGCGGCGTTTTGAACCTGAGCTGGACGTTGAGTCTCAATTTGGCTGGAAGCAGCTGGAACAGCACCTTTACTTCCTGGTTTCTGTGTGTTTTGTGATCTTCAGTTTTCCACTTGCTGATAAACGCTGGATTCCTTGTTCAGAGCTCTGCACGGTGGCCATGTTCTTCACAGCTCTAAGTTATGCCTCTCTGACTCCTGCAGCGGCGTCGTACACACGCAGAGCATTCATCATTGAGGTGGCCTCCTCCCTTTGTGCCCTAATGACTCGTCTTCCTGAGGAATTTAAGACGCTGCGACTTTTAGGCCAAACATTTGCAGCGGTTCCAGTGGGAGATCTGGTGGTTGTTACGGTCAGCCTACCGTGCCTGCTTTATCTCTACCTTTTCTACCTGTTCTTTAGGTGAGCCACCTTCTCTTCTTTCAGTTTCCTGCAGGGCATCAATTATGCAGATCAGTAGCTTATAGTGTGTAGAATCTCTCAGGTCGATGTTCAGTTAATAGGAATAACTTAATTGAGCTAAATGTTTACACCTGCCTATATGTTTCTCCTCAGCATGGCCCGGATGCATGGATTCAGAGGGACGTATTGCTTCCTGGTTCCATACCTAGTGTGTTTTATGTGGTTGGAATTTGCAGTGATTCTCCTGCAGAACTCCACGCTGATCGGACTGATTCGCACTTGTGTTGCGTACTTCCTGTTTCTGTTTGCTCTGCCTGTACTGGCACTGGGACTAGCGGCTATGCTAATGATCCAGATGATAAAGTGGTTTCTGGAACTGGAGCTAACAAAAATGTTGGTTACTTTGGCTGTGTGTGTGGTTCCTGTCACACTCCGTCTGTGGACCCGCTTCAGTCTATCGATTCTGAGCGTGCTGCGCTCCATCACACACCGCGGCCCAGTCAAACTCATCCTGTTGTGTTTGTGCTGTGTCTTTTTGGTGTGTGTGGGTTATGTGTACAGTACAGAGGGGCTGAAGGTGTATAACTCCACACTGACATGGGAACAGTATGACACAGTGTGTGGCCCCCCAGCATGGAAACAGCATGGAATTACACAAACTGAGATCCTCTGTAGTCATCTGGAGGGACACAGGGTAACATGGAGTGGAAGGTTTCAAGGTGTTCGAGTGGCTGAGACAGAGAACGGAGCTCAGTCTCTCATCAACTTGCTGCCTGTGTTTATGGGTGATTGGCTACGCTGCCTGTATGGAGATGAATATCCGTCCTGTGAGGGGAGAAATGTTAGCGATTCATTGCAGGAACAAATGAGTGCAAATGCATCCGTTCTCTTCCAGCAGCAAGAGGAAGAGGAACTCTGCCGCATCAAACCTGTGGCTAAACACCACTGCCACGTTAAACGATTTGATAAGTACCGCTTTGAAGTAACTGTGCGCAATCCAGTGGCAGGAGCTGAAATTCAAGATAGTGACATCATCCTTCTCGCCAGCCATGAGTTTAAGCAGGTATTGTTAAACCTAGATGAGAGCAGCATGGTGGAGTTTAGCACAAAGTTGGAAGGGAAACTGGGATCCAAACTACCAAGACTGGAGCTGAAAGCAATTCACTGTCTGAACTGTAGATCATCTCTACTGCCCGAAGGACGACAAGTCAAAATCGAACGCAACTGGAGGAAAAGTGTGCAGGCGGCCATCAAATTTGCCTTTGACTTTTTCTTCTCTCCGTTGCTCACGGCCAGGATCAAGGTTTGAGGAAGAGAAGTGTAGAAATGAGTAAATATTCTTTGGATGAATAATTAAGTGTTTCAATGCTGATAGAGAAAAGCAGGAGAAGGTTTAATGTTAATTTGCTCCTTCGATGCTGAAGTTTGCTGTGAAAAACAAAGTTCATATTAGTACCTGAAAATGTGTGTACAGTTTATAATCGCTGAGAATGATTTTGCATGTACAATGTGGTGTTCTAGAAGCTTCTGGCTTTTTCAGCAGCAAAACTAAAACAGAATAAACAAAGCTGAACATGCTTATTTTATCAAACCAAAAGGAACAGTTAGGGATCTGGTATATTACTCGATTTTATAAATGTAAAAAAAAAAAATATTTGTGTGTGTATGGCACTGCATAAGTTGATTGTGTGTGTGTTAATTAAAAGTCCACTTGAACAAATATTAGGCATGAGTTTTGTTTGTGTGTGTACAGTGGAGGTCTACTGCCTGAGAAAAGTTAATTTATAAACATTTGTAAACATTATAAATCTTATAAAATATTAACATGTTGAACTGATAAAGCTTCAGCGATGAAATCATCACCTGTCGATGCCTTCCTTCACAACATACAGTGAAAGCGATATTCTGGTGTAAAAATTAGTGTAAAATTTTCTGTGAACTCTATAGAATAAGTTGGAGTAGGAGATGGAAAGAAAACGATGTGAAGTTACACCTGTTACACAGCAGCACTTCATAACCCGGCAATGACGGGTTTCTTCCTCTTCTGTACTGAAGAGCTTCTGTGTGCTGTTCAAAATCACTTTCTTTTATGATTTTTGCTTTTTAACCATGAAAAATTAACTACTTGCTGCTGAAAGATATCTGTTGTGAAAAATCTGTTTTGGGTTCAGGCTTGAAATTGAACAGTACCGCTCAGCTTGTCTCAGCTCGGGACAAATGATCTCCTTACAGGGTTCAGTTTAAATCAAAGCTTTAATATAGAGCTGAAGCCCCTCCTCTTGTCGGTCAGATGTTAAACCACAGCACCATTGATGCAGAGCAACGTTACTCACATCATTAGTGCTTATATACATTCTAGTGTAATATTCATTTCTTTGATATTAGAATATGATTGTGTTGTTTTATATACATGTGAGAAACACAGGATTAAACATGCATGTTTGTGTGAGACAGAGAAAATATGTTGTTTAACAGCTATGTGTTAAATGTGTTTAGTACGTGTGAGGTCAGTGATAGGTGAGTGTGTAGTTGAGGATAGTGTGAGGTCGGTGATGGGCGAGTGTGTAGTTGAGGATAGTGTGAGGTCAGTGATGGGCGAGTGTGTAGTTGACATTAGTGTGAGGTCGGTGTTGGGCGTGTGTGTAGTTGACCTTAGTGTGAGGTCGTGTTGGGCGAGTGTGTAGTTGACATTAGTGTAAGGTCAGTGTTGGGCAAATGTGTATTTGTCGTTACTGTGAGGTCGGTGATGGGTGAGTGTGTAGTTCACATTAGTGTGAGGTCGGTGTTGGGCGAGTGTGTACTTGACGTTAGTGAGGTCGTTGTTGGACAAGTGTGTATTTGGCGTTAGTGTGAGGTCAGTGTTGGGCAAGTGTGTATTTGGCGTTAGTGTGAGGTCAGTGTTGGGCAAATGTGTATTTGTCGTTACTGTGAGGTCGGTGATGGGTGAGTGTGTATTTGGCTGTGGCAGTGGGGGCGTGGCCGAGTGCCGGTTTGGTAATGGAGGGCGAGGCTGGGAGCAGGTAGACCCGGGAATGCCTCACCTGAAGCAAATAATGTCTAATGAGTGTTCTCTCTTTTTCAGTGATCAGAGGGGGCATTTAAGGAGGAGAGCGAGGATGGGTGTGTGTGTGTGTGTGTGTGTGTGTGTGTGTGTGTGTGTGCCAGAAACGTGCGGTTGAGGCACTGAGCACCAGCCAAAACTAATATATGAATAAAAGTGACTTTATTGCCTTCAAAGCTGTTCTGTCGTGGCGTTTCTTTTTTCCGAACTCACATGCTCTCCCACATTGGCGTTACTGTGAGGTCGGTGATGGGCGAGTATGTAGTTGACATTAGTGTGAGGTCGGTGTTGGGCGAGTGTGTAGTTGACGTTACTGTGAGGTCGGTGATGAACGAGTGTGTAGTTGACGTTAGTGTGAGGTCGGTGTTGGGCGAGTGTGTAGTTGACGTTAGTGTGAGGTTGGTGTTGGGCGAGTGTGTAGTTGACGTTAGTGTAGTTCGGTGATGAACGAGTTTGTAGTTGACGTTAGTGTGAGGTCGGTGTTGGGCGAGTGTAGTTGATGTTAGTGTGAGGTCGGTGTTGGGCGAGTGTGTAGTTGGCGTTAGTGTGAGGTCGGTGATGGGCGAGTATGTAGTTGACATTAGTGTGAGGTCGGTGTTGGGCAGTGTGTAGTTGACGTTAGTGTGAGGCGGTGATTGGAAAGTGTGGGTTAGCGTCAGTGTAAGGTCGGTGTTTGGCGAGTGTGTAGTTAACGTAAGTGAGGTTTGTGGGGAAGGGTTAGTGTTCGTGTAGTGACAGTGTTAGTGATTGGCTAGTGTTAGTGTAGTGATGGTGTTAGTGATGAGGTCGTGTTAGTGATGGGGTAGTGTTAGTGTAGCGATGGTGTTAGTGATGATGTTGTGTTAGTGATGGGGTAGTGTTAGTGTAGCGATGGTTTAAGTGATGAGGTAGTGTTAGTGTAGTGAAAGTGTTAGTGATGGGATAATGTTGGTTTACTGACAGTGTTAGTGATTGGGTAGTGTAAGTGTAGTGATGGTGTTAGTGGTGATGTACTGTTAGTGTAGTGGAAGTGTTAGTGATAGGGTAGTGTTAGTTTAGAGACAGTGTTAGTAATGGGGTAGTGTTAGTGTTATGATGATGTTAATGATAGGGCAGTGTTAGTGTAGTGGTGGTGTTTGTGATGGGGTAGTGTTAGTGTGGTGACAGTGTTAGTGTAGTGATTGTGCTAGTGTATAGACAGTATTTAAGATGGGTTAGTGTTAATGTAGTGACACTGTTAGTGATGGGGTAGTTTTAGTGTTGTGATGTTAGTGATGAGGTAGTGTTAGTGTAGTGATGATGTTATTGATGGGGTAGTGTTAGTGTATTGATGGGGTAGTGTTAGTGTAGTAACAGTGTTTGTGATGGTGTAGTGTTAGTGTAGTGAAAGTGTTAGTGATTGGGTAGTGTTAGTGTATTGACAGTGTTATTAATAGGGTAGTGTAAGTGTAGTGATGGGGTAGTGTCAGTGTAGTGACAGTGTTAGTGATGGGGTAGTGTAAGTGTAGTGACAGTGTTGGTGTAGTGTTAGTGAAGTGATGGGGTAGTGCTGGTGTGTTGACAGTGTTAGTGATGGGATAGTGTTAGTGTAGTGGTTGAGAAGTGTTTGTGTAATGATAATGTTATTTATGAGGTGGTGTTAGTGTAGTAACAGTGTTTGTGATGGGGTAGTGTTAGTGTAGTGAAAGTGTTAGTGATTGGGTAGTGTATTGACTTAATAATAGGGTAGTGTAGGTGTAGTGATGGGTTGTGTCAGTGTAGTGACAGTGTTGGTGTAGTGTTAGTAAAGTGATGGGGTAGTGTTGGTGTAGTGACAGTGTTAGTGATGGGGTAGTGTCAGTGTAGTGACAGTGTTAGTGATGGGGTAGTGTTAGTGTGGCGCTTGGGAAGTGTTAGTGTAATGATGTTAGTGATAAGTTGGTAGTGTTAGTGTAGTGACAGTGTTATTGATCAGGTGGTGTAAGTGTAGTGACTATTAGTGGAGTGATGGGGTAGTGTTCGTGAAGTGACAGTGTTAGTGATGGGGTAGTGTTAGTGTAGTTCTGGTGTGGCGTTAATGTAGTGATGATGTTAGTGATGAGGTAGTGGTAGTTTTAGTGATGGGGTAGTGTTAGTAAAGTGATGGAGTAGTGTTAGTGTAGTGATGATGTTAGTGATAAGGTAGTGTTAGTGTAGTGATGGTTTTGTGATAAGGTTGTGTTAGTGTTGTGATGTGTTAGTGATAAGGCTGTGTTGGTGTTGAGACAGTGTTATCGATGTGGTAGTGTTAGTGCAGTGATGGGGTAGTGTTAGTGTAGTTACAGTGTAATTAATGGAGTAGTGTTAGTGCAATGAAAGGGGTAGTGTTAGTGTAGTGACAGTGTTAGTGATGGGGCAGTGTTAGTAAAGTAATGGGGAAGTGTAAGTGCAGTGACAGGGTTAGTGATGCGGTAGTGTTAGTGAAGTACCATTTTTTTCCGGACTATAAGCCAATTCTTTTTCCGCACGCTTTGAACCACGCGGCTTAAACAATAAAGCGGCTAATTTATGGATTTTTCCATGTTTTTTTCCGATTTCACAAGCTTCATGCCACCAAACAACTGAGCCCCATAACAGTAGACCAATGAAATTGCAGAACGGGTTCAGGTGAACCCATGAAACTCTTTATATTAAATCAGATGCGCTCCCACTGAATCGGGCCGCACCACATCATAAATATGGATGATGTTCCTCTGACGTTTGACCTGCCGCTCACTCGGACTGTCTACAGGAAAGGGGAATCATTCGTCACGCTGAAAACAACCAGACATGCAAACACACTTCACCTGTGTTCTGAGCTGCACAGCATCAGGAGAAAAGATTCACCGATGGTGATTTTTAAACGCACGACGATGCCAAAAGATAAACTCCCGAGAGAAATAGTTGTGAAAGGAAGGAGGAAGACAGTGAACAATGACTTTCTTGGTAGGCTACTGTTTAGATACAAGCCGTGTAACAGACACTGTCTTTCATTAAAGCCTGTGTAAAGTTCATTAGTTTCAGTGTAGACACCTGCGGCTTATAGACAGGTGCGGCGTATTTATGTTCAAAATAAAAATTTGTACAATTCAGTGGGTGCGGCTTATATTTGGGTGCGTTTAATAGTCCGGAAATTACGGTAATAGGATAGTGTTATTGTATTGACAGTGTTATTGATGGGGTAGTGTTAGTGTAGTGATGATGTTAGTGATAAGGTAGTGGTGGTGTAGTAACAGTGTTAGTGTAGTAATGGGATAGTGTTAGTGTAGTGATGGGGTAGTGTTAGTGTAGTGATGGTTTAGTGTTAGTGTAGTGAAAGTGGTAGTGATGGTGTAGTGTTAGTGAAGTGATGGGGTAGTGTAGTATAATGACATTGTTAGTGATGGGGTAGTGTTAGTTTAGTGACAGTGTTAATGATGGGGACGTGTTATTGAAGTAATGGGGTAGTGTTAGTGTATTGACTGTTATTGATGGGGTATTGTTAGTGTAGTGATTGGGTAGTGTTAGTGTAGTGATAATGTTAGTGATGAGGTAGTGGTAGTGTAGTAACAGTGTTGGTGTAGTGATGGGGTAGTGTTAGTGTATTGAAGGTCTTTGTGATTGGGTAGTGTTAGTGTAGTGATAGGGTAGTGTTAGTGTAGTAATGGGGTATTGTTAGTGTATTGACAGTCTAAGTGATGGGGTATTGTTAGTGTAGTGATGGGGTATTGTTAGTGTAATGATGGGGTAGTGTTAGTGTATTGACAGTATTTAGTGATGGGGTATTGTTAGTTTGGTGAAGGGTAGTGTTACTGTATTTACAGTTTTAGTGATGGGGCAATGTTAGTGTAGTGACAGCGTTAGTGATGGGGTAGTGTTAGTGTAGTGACAGTGTTAGTGATGGGGTACTGTTAGTGCTGTTCTGGTGTAGTGTTAGTGTAGTGATGATGTTAGTGATGAGGTAGGGGTAGTGTAGTGACAGTCTTAGTGATGTGGTAGTGACAGTCTTAGTGATGGGGTATTGTTAGTGTAGTGATTATGTTGGTGATGGGGTAATGGTGGTGTAGTGACAGTGTTAGTGATGGGGTAGTGTTAGTAGTGACAGTCTTAGTGATGGGGTAGTGTTAGTGTAGTGATGGGGTAGTGTTGGTGTAGTGATGATGTTAGTGATGTGGTAGTGGTAGTGTAGTGATGGGGTAGTGTTAGTGTAGTGACAGTCTTAGTGATGTGGTAGTGACAGTCTTAGTGATGTGGTAGTGACAGTCTTAGTGATGGGGTAGTGTTAGTGTAGTGACAGTCTTAGTGATGGGGTAGTGTTAGTTTAGTAATGGGGTAGTGGTAATGTGGTGACAGTCTTAGTGATGGGGTAGTGTTAGTGTAGTGATTATGTTGGTGATGGGGTAATGGTGGTGTAGTGACAGTGTTAGTGATGGGGTAGTGTTAGTGTAGTGACAGTCTTAGTGATGGGGTAGTGACAGTGTTAGTGATGGGGTAGTGTTGGTGTAGTGATGGGGTAGTGTAGTATAATGACATTGTTAGTGATGGGGTAGTGTTGGTGTAGTGATGGGGTAGTGTTAGTGTGGTGACAGTCTTAGTGATGTGGTAGTGACAGTCTTAGTGATGTGGTAGTGACAGTCTTAGTGATGGGGTAGTGTTAGTGTAGTGACAGTCTTAGTGATGGGGTAGTGTTAGTTTAGTAATGGGGTAGTGGTAATGTAGTGACAGTCTTAGTGATGTGGTAGTGACAGTCTTAGTGATGGGGTAGTGACAGTGTTAGTGATGGTGTAGTGTTAGTGTAGTGATGGGGTAGTGTTAATGTAGTGATGTTAGTGATGTGATAGTGTAGTGATGGGGTAGTGTTAGTAGTGACAGTCTTAGTGATGGGGTAGTGTTAGTGTAGTGACAGTGTTGATGGGGTAGTTTTAGTGTAGTGAGTGTTAATGAGGTTAGTGTTGGGTTAGAGTAGTGTAGTGTTGCAGTAGTGTAGTTTTTGTGTTATAATGTTGATGTTATATTGTTTTGGTGTAGTGCATTTAGATTGTTTGTGTTTGTGAAAGAGAGTGTATGTCGGTTTTTCAACTGTGTGCATGATAGAGTATGTATTTTTATTGTGCGTGTATTTAAATAGTGTGTATGATTTGGTTAGGTTTAGGGTTGTGTGTGTGTTTTGATTGTATGTGTATTATAGTGTGTCTTTAGATTATGCATGTGGTAGTGAATGTATATTTTGGTTTTGTGTGTGTATGATAGTGTGTATTTCAGTTGTGTTTGTATAATACTGTGTGTATTTCGGTTGTGTATATGAAAGTGAATGTGTATTTTAGTTGTGTTTGTATGGGTTAGGGTTAAAGTATGATAGTGAGTGTATACAACCCGAAGTTCAGAAATATTGGGACCGTTTTCAAAATTTGAATAAAATAAAAAAAAGACTTTCAAATCACATGAGCCAATATTTTATTCACAATAGAACATAGAGAACTTAACAAATTTTTAAACCGAGAAATTTTACAAAATGAGGCTACAGGTCTTAAAAAAGTTGGCATGTGGGAAACAAAGAGCTAAAAAAAAACCCAGATATTTTGAAAATATTCAGCTGGGAGAACATCTAGCAACTAATCAAGTTAATTGACATCAGGTCTGTAACATAAATAGCTATAAAAGGGATGTGTTGGAGAGGCAGAGTTAATTAGAAGTAAAGATGGGCAGAGGCTCTGCAATCTGTGAACGAGTGTATAAAAAGATACTTCAAAAACAACGTTCCCCAACATCAAATTGCAAAGGCTTTGCAAATCTCATCATGCACAGTTCATAAGATCATCAAAAGGTTTAGAGAGACTGGAGAAATCTCGGTGCATAAGGGACAAGGCCGAAGACCTTTGTTGGATGCCTGTGGTCTTTGGGGCCTCAGACGACACTGCATCACTCATCGGCCTGATTGTGTCATTTACGTTACTAAATGGGCTCAGGAATACTTCCAGGAACCAATGTCGGTAAACACAATCCACCGTGCCATCTGCAGATGCCAACTAAAGCTCATGCAAAAAGGAAGCCCTATGTGAACATGGTCCAGAAGCGCAGTCATGTCCTGTGGCCCAAGGCTCATTTAAAATGGACTGTTTCAAAGTGGAAAAGTGTTCTATGGTCAGACGAGTCCAAATTTGACATTCTCCTTGGAAATAATGGATGCCGTGTCCTCTTCCAGCATGTTATCGGTGTTTGTTTAAAAGATCTGCATCTCTGATTATATGGGGTGCATAAGTGCATACGGTATGGGCAGCTTGCATGTATTGAAAGGCACAACAAACTCTTCAGCAGCTGGAAACTGAACCAAAATTCCAACAGCAAAACTCTACAAACTTATAATCTCAATGCCCAGACATCTTTAAACTGTTTTTAAAAGAAGAGGAGATGCTACACAATGGTAGCAACAACTTTTTTGAGACCTGTAGCAGGCATTACATTTGAAATGTGCTCATTTTGTGCATAAAATTGTATAATTTCTCAGTTTAAACATTTATGTTCTATTGTGAATAAAATATTGGCTCATGTGATTTGAAAGTCTTTTAGTTTTCATTTTATTCAAATTTTAAAAAAACGTCCCAACATTTCCAGAATTTGGGCAGTTTTTCGGTTTGTGTGTTTATGATAGTGAGTGTTATTTCGGTTGTGTGTATATGATAGTGAGTGTGTATTTAGGTTGTGTGTGTATGCTAGTGAGTGTTATTTTTGTTGTGTGTATGTGATAGTGAGTGTGTTTTTCGGTTTGTGTTTGTATGATACCAAATTGTATTTTCTTGTGTGCATATGATAGTGAGTGTTATTTTGGTTGTGTGTATATGATAGTGAGTGTGTATTTAGGTTGTGTGTATGCTAGTGAGTGTTATTTTTCTTGTGTGTATGTGATAGTGAGTGTGTTTGTCGGTTTGTGTTTGTATGATACCAAATTGTATTTTGCTTGTGTGTATATGATAGTGAGTGTTATTTTGGTTGTGTGTATATGATAGTGAGTGTTTTTGGTTGTGTGTATATGATAGTGAGTGTGTATTTAGGTTGTGTGTGTGTATGCTAGTGAGTGTTATTTTGTTGTGTGTATGTGATAGTGAGTGTGTTTTTCGGTTTGTGTTTGTATGATACCAAATTGTATTTTCTTGTGTGCATATGATAGTGAGTGTTATTTTGGTTGTGTGTATATGATAGTGAGTGTGTATTTAGGTTGTGTGTGTATGCTAGTGAGTGTTATTTTTCTTGTGTGTATGTGATAGTGAGTGTGTTTGTCGGTTTGTGTTTGTATGATACCAAATTGTATTTTGCTTGTGTGTATATGATAGTGAGTGTTATTTTGGTTGTGTGTATATGATAGTGAGTGTTTTTGGTTGTGTGTATATGATAGTGAGTGTGTATTTTGGTTGTGTGTGTATGATAGTAAGTGCGTATTTTGGTTGTGTGTGTATGATAGTAAGAGTGTATTTTGGTTGTGTGTGTATGATATTGTGGATTTTTGTTGTGTGTGTATAATAGTGTGGGCGTGTGCATCTGTTCATGTATTTGATGAAGCATGGTGGGATTAATTTAGGAAGAACTTGATAGGAAGACTTTTTAGATTGCTGCTGTAACCACGGCAACCAGGAAATATTAGTTTGTGATGGTGAACATCTAATGGTGTAATTTGCAACCTACAATAGTGCAAGCCCCGCCCACTGTGAATGCTGCCACAGTTGCTCATGTTTATCGCCTCTTTTCTTCCTTTTCACAGCACTGCGTCTCATCCTTTCGGAGCCTCAGTGACTGTCACCCCGCAGAATTCACACTGATCCACTTCTGTCCTGTTGAAAGCAGTGCATTGTTCGTTTTCACTGTGTGGAGTTTTGTGTCAGCTCCAGTGTCAGCTCCACCCCATGGTGATTATGTGTTTGTGTGTGTTTCACTGGTTTTCTGGATTTACTCTGTCCTGGAAAATGTAAAGGTTGTTAGACGCAGCGATTGCGATGATGTTTTCTGCCGGGTGCCACGCCATGTGCAGGATTTTTTTGCGGAAGTCCAAGCTGTCCACGCCCACATCTCCACGACGACGACGGCCCCCTGTGTACACACGCCGTGTTCGCAAGACTGCACGAGGTTTACTGCTTTCACGCCACGCCTCAAGTGTCACACCTCGCCCAGAGTCCCGGTCAAACATGCGGAAAAAACTGTTATAGGCTCCTGTCATGATCACACTGATACACAGACAGACAGACAGACAGACAGACAGACAGACAGACAGACAGACAGACACAAAAATCAATCCAAATTGAACGTCTCAAGGTTACGAACGTAACCCTAGTTCCCAGGAACGACGCTGCGTCGAAACGCTATGGGAACGCCCCGCGTGACCACGCCTGAACCACGTGTGAAATCTAGCCAATAGGCAAGCCGTGACGCCATAGACAGGCGACGCCGCAGAAACCAGGAAGCTACAAGATGGCTGTGCGGTGGTAGCGACATTAGCTTCTGCAAAGAGAGAAGGTAAGCGCCGCAGGGATGCAGGGAGTGTGGCACGGAGACGCAGCGCCTGCTCCTCGGGGAACTAGGGTTACGTCAGAACCTTGAGACGCCCCTTCAGGAACTCGAGCTGCGCCGAAACGCTATGGGAACGAGTGTCCAATCACGCCACACTGACCAGACCCTGCCAAAGAGTGAGGGCCTCGCACCAGCACGTAGGGACAGAGGAGCCCGGGTGGCTCTGAGGTCGAGGCCATAGAACCTGACAAAGGCCAGCGGGTGGACCAACCCGCAGCGCCACAGACGCCCCGGAGTGACACTCATGTGCACCCGGCCGCAGAGGCCGCCACACTCCGGCGGGGCGAGCCGCCGGACTCGCAGCCGAACAACTGCACCAACCACCCCAAGGACTCGCCCTGTGGAGATAAGCACCCAGTGCTCGCACTGGACACAGCCGGTCTCAGAACCCCTGGTCGGGGCTATAACAGAGGAGGGCAGAATGCCTGTAACACGACACATCGTGTGGGAGCACCTGGCCCGTGTAAGAACACTCTGGGCATGCCAGGGGCAACTCCAGGTGGGACGAGGCAACTGCCAAGTCCCAGACAGGCACTCCGAGTCGTGTCCCGGCCACAGCCTCCGGCGCCATGGAGGAAACGTGTCACCAATGGGACCTACCCAGCGAACACGGAAACCCTCAGGGTCGAAGGGTTAACCCAGCGGCAAACTGTACCTGCAAAACACCAGAACTGAACCGACCGGGCAGTCATCTGGGTCCAAGTCATGGTGCTCACACCGTGACGCGAACAGTCGCCATCGCGGCGGCATACAACCTCCTCATGGAGGGAGCTCTGGAGTGGAGAGGGGCCTCTACTACCTCGGTAGAGAACAGCCGCTACAAACCGTGTCCCCTCAGGGGCCACAGGCTCCACAACACCGGGCAGGGTGAACCAGGGTTCCGCCCGCCAACCAGGTGCTACCCGGAGGAGACAGACTCTACCGCAAAACTTTCCCAGAACTCCCGAGAGCAGCGCAATCGGGAAAGGCGACAGGCGTAGCCTCGCCAAGACCGCCCCACGGCAGCCACTGTCTCGACAGGGCGCCTGCTCAGGCATCCAACCGCCCCGGATGTAACCGCTCTAAATGAGAGGAGTTCGTCCGGGACCACAAGAGGACCCCTGCGCCTGTTGCTCGCAAGGGCGAGACCGAGGTCCCCGTGGACGATGTACGAGACCACCGCAGCATTGTCCGAGCGACCAACACATAGCGATCTCTAAGGACTGGGAGAAAGAGTTGTAACCCAACAACACTGCCAGCACCTCCCGCAACCTATGTGCCACAAGAGACGCGGGCCGCCCACAGACCCTGAGAGGAGTGGCCACTCATGACCGCCTCCCACCCCGTGATGGAAGCGCCCGTCGTTAGCGTTACGCGACGACAAGGAGTCCCTAAACGGGCCTCGGACAGAACGTAAGGTTCTACCATGCAACCAAGGCTCGTGGGCACACCGTAAGACCTTGATGTGATGACACAGACTCCCTCAGGGGAGAACCTACTGCCCCGGAGCCACCACTGGAGGGGCCACATGCGGACACTGCCGACATGAGACCCAGCAGCCTCTGGAACTGCCTCACAGTGACCAGGCGGCCTGCCCCTACCCTCCTGACTGCAGTGAGGATGACTACAAACCGGGCGGGAGACAACCGTGCCCGCAACTCGCCGAGTCCCACACCACGCCGAGAAAGTGGCCTCCGCTGGGAAAGTACACACAACCCGCGCCCCAGTCCGAACCCCAGTACCTTCATGCAGGCGGAACAGCACCTCAATGCCAAACCGCCAGGTGGTCTAACGAGCCACCATCAACCAATCGCTGATATAATACAGAACGCGGATGCCCTGAAGCCGCAGCGGGTCAGTGCTGCTCACGCACTCTGTGAAGGCACGGGTGAGGGCGCTAGGCCGCACGGAAGGACCGATATTGGTAAGCTCACCAAAGCAACCTCAGGAACCTCCTGCGGTGAAGGACGGCTGCATGGGAGCATGCAACCTCCAGATCTAGCGATGACAAATCAGTCCTTGGACATGACCTGAGACACGACCTCTCTAAACGAGAAACCTGAACCCGAGCCCCAAAAGTGAGTGGTTCAAGTAGCAGAGATCCAGAATGGGACGCAACCCACCGCCCTTCTTCGAACAACGAAGCACGGGCCGTAGCAGCCTGACTCGCAAACTGAGAGGGGAACCACCGATGGCCCCTTTCCCCAGGAGTGTGCGCACTCCCTGTTCCAGGACCAGGGCCTGCACGGGTCCCGCCAGGGCGGGACACACCCCGTCGAGCCGGGGAGGAGAAGATGCGAACCGAATCGCGCAACCCTTCTTCACAGTACGCAGGACCCCGAGAGACTCCAGGCAGCCCTAAGACTGACAGAAAGTCTCCACAGGAGAACCAACCTCGGGCTGGCCCCGACCCACTCAGAGCGGCTGGAGCGGTGCTCTGCAGCCGACCACACCTCCTGAGAGGTGGCGGAACCCCCCCTGTCCGCAGCGATCACGCGGGCGGAATACGGGAGCAAACCGCTGAGAAGCTGCGCCTGAACACGACCCGTGGCAGGGCTAACAGACAGTCCTCCTGAACCCAAACGGCAGGAGCAGCGTGCTGCGGCCGTTGAAGCCTCCTGAGAGGCGGCGGAACCCCCGTCCGCAGCGATCATACGGGCGGAATACTGGGAGCAAACCGCTGAGAAGCTGCGCCTGAACACGACCCGTGGCAGGGCCAACAGACAGACCTCCTGAACCCGAACGGCAGGAGCAGCGTGCTGCGGCCGTCGAAGCCCCCTGAGAGGCGGCGGATGACACCCATCCGCAACGAACTGTCGAGCGGAAATAAGGGAGTTAACCGCTAGAGGGAGGCAGCGCCCGAACACCCTGTGGCAGGGCCGACAGACCGCCTCGGCGGTGCCAGGGAGGGACGAGCACCGTAGCATGAGGTGCGCACCGCCTCCAAAATGCAAGCCATCAGGCCTACGCACCATAGCCTGCTCACCAGAGGCGAGGACGACCTCAGGCCGCCCAGCCTCCTCGGCCTAGAGAGTCGCCAGGGCCCCTAGGACCGCCCCGGAGTCGGGTGGCAACACTCTCTCACCGGGCCATCTCGCTGTGCCTGGACGCACCAGGCGCGGCTGCCGCTGAGCAGCTCCATCGGAGCAGCGAGGCACTACCACTGAAACGCCACCGCGCCTCCTGAACCCGCCAGCAATCACCCTTACCCACAGCGTCACCAGGTCAGGCCAGGAGGGACACCATGACGCCAGAAGGAAGCTCGCATCATCCCCATAGCAGGCCAGCCTGGTATGCCTGCAACACACTCATCGTGTGGAAGCAACCTGTAGCCTGACCTGCCGCGCAGCGCCACCCACCAGAGCCAAGCGGCGCTCAGAGGCAAACCGATAGCCGCCACAGACGCAACACTCGGGAGAGATAGCTAGCTAGCATCTCCACCACAAGCGGCAACGCCCCGTAGCCGCGCCACGCAGATCCAATAACATTCGCGACAGCGAAAGAACATCGGAAAAGCATGCGCGGCCCACGGGCCTCCCAGGACCCAGACACCTCGGTGCGCAGATCAGGGAGGCGCTGAGGCTGTGACACAGTGCAGGAAACGCACAACCAGCTCACTGGCGCGCTGCCCCGCCACACGACCGCCAAGCTAATCCAGCTCGGACCGGCCCGTGCCACGACCACAAGGAGCTCCATATACAGCACAGGCTGTGAGGAGTCCGCAGGCTCGCCAGCATCCACCAGCTCAACCTCCTCGGAGAGAGAGACATGTAATGCTGCGCCGCCCGCACGGGAGAAGAAGCAGCCGCCAGGCATGCTTCCCTAATATCCCGAAATTTCATCCACCTCGGAGGAAGAAATACAGAGCACCGCGTCACACACACCGAAAAGAACCGATACCAAACGAGCGCAATCCCGGGAACGGGAGCTCGGCTAGCAGCCGGGAGCGCATAGCCACACGGCTAAAGCTAACAGCCGATACCATCGAGAGCCAAAGCCTCGAGGAGAGCGCCACCTCGAGAGCGCTCTCTGAAATTCTCCCACCGGAGGAAGAATACGGAGCACCGCGTCACACACACCGAAAAGAACCGATACCAAACGAGCGCAATCCCGGGAACGGGAGCTCGGCTAGCAGCCGGGAGCGCATAGCCACACGGCTAAATGCTAACAGCCGATACCATCGAGAGCCAAAGCCGCGAGGAAGAGCGCCACCTCGAGAGCGCCTCAAAATTCACCCACCTCGGAGGAAGAATACGGAGCACCGCGTCACACGCACCGGAGAATGAACCGCCAAACGAGCGTAATCCCCGGGAACGGGAGCTCGGCTAGCAGCCGGGAGCGCATAGCCGCACGGCTAAATGCTAACAACCGATACCCTCGAGAGCCGACTAAGCACGCCCTAAGCTAAGCAACAACACATCGGCTGCGTGTCACCCCCGAAATGAATCGGGCAAGCAGGAGACACGCAGACAGAATTTTGCCTGCATATAAGCTCATGACTGCACAGATAACACACTCAAAGCGCTTACCTGAACTAGCAGAAGCTAATGTCGCTACCACCGCACAGCCATCTTGTAGCTTCCTGGTTTACGCGACGCCGCCTGTCTATGACGCCACGGCTTGCCTATTGGCTAGATTTCACACGTGGTTCAGAGCGTGGTCACGCAGGGGCGTTCCCATAGCGTTTCGACGCAGCTCGAGTTCCTGAAGGGGAACTTCAGTTACACATTTTGTCCTAAATGTTTTCAGTGTTTACATGGGGATAAGTTACCTATCTGTGCTGTTCCACACACACGTGTGTATGCTAGTGAGTGTTATTTTTCTTGTGTGTATGTGATAGTGAGTGTGTTTGTCGGTTTGTGTTTGTATGATACCAAATTGTATTTTGCTTGTGTGTATATGATAGTGAGTGTTATTTTGGTTGTGTGTATATGATAGTGAGTGTTATTTTGGTTGTGTGTATATGATAGTGAGTGTGTATTTTGGTTGTGTGTGTATGATAGTAAGTGCGTATTTTGGTTGTGTGTGTATGATAGTAAGAGTGTATTTTGGTTGTGTGTGTATGATATTGTGGATTTTTGTTGTGTGTGTATAATAGTGTGGGCGTGTGCATCTGTTCATGTATTTGATGAAGCATGGTGGGATTAATTTAGGAAGAACTTGATAGGAAGACTTTTAGATTGCTGCTGTAACCACGGCAACCAGGAAATATTAGTTTGTGATGGTGAACATCTAATGGTGTAATTTGCAACCTACAATAGTGCAAGCCCCGCCCACTGTGAATGCTGCCACAGTTGCTCATGTTTATCGCCTCTTTTCTTCCTTTTCACAGCACTCGTCTCATCCTTCCGGAGCCTCAGTGACTGTCACCCCGCAGAATTCACACTGATCCACTTCTGTCCTGTTGAAAGCAGTGCATTGTTCGTTTTCACTGTGTGGAGTTTTGTGTCAGCTCCAGTGTCAGCTCCACCCCATGGTGATTATGTGTTTGTGTGTGTTTCACTGGTTTTCTGGATTTACTCTGTCCTGGAAAATGTAAAGGTTGTTAGACGAGCGATTGCGATGATGTTTTCTGCCGGGTGCCACGCCATGTGCAGGATTTTTTTGCGGAAGTCCAAGCTGTCCACGCCCACATCTCCACGACGACGACGGCCCCCTGTGTACACACGCCGTGTTCGCAAGACTGCACGAGGTTTACTGCTTTCACGCCACGCCTCAAGTGTCACACCTCGCCCAGAGTCCCGGTCAAACATGCGGAAAAAACTGTTATAGGCTCCTGTCATGATCACACTGATACACAGACAGACAGACAGACAGACAGACAGACAGACAGACAGACAGAGAGACACAAAAAAATCAATCCAAATTGAACTTCAGTTACACATTTTGTCCTAAATGTTTTCAGTGTTTACATGGGGATAAGTTACCTATCTGTGCTGTTCCACACACACTCGAACTTGTCAAAGATGCAGTCATTCTCATAGAGTGAGCAGAGTTTACTGCGCAGGTACTCATGAACCTGAAAACACACAAATCTGTTTATTGAGATCTTCCTTTATAATGTCAGCTGATATAATCAGTGCATTGTGGTGTCACTGCTATTCACTGAGGTCACGGTGTCACACCTACAGTAGTGTGTATGTGTGTGTGTGTGTGTGTGTGTGTGTGTGTGTGTGTGGTGGATACTTTATCACCTAATGTGTGTTTAGTGAGGATGTTGTCTTACCTGGTATGTCTCTACTGGTCCTTTCTCCATGTTTAGGTCCCACACCTTCACCGTGAGGTAGTCTCGTGTTAGCAGATAACGTCCACTGTGGCTGAACTTGACATCAGAAACAGAGGAAATGATCTCAGAGAAGAACGAACGGTTCCCTGGATCTTCAGGCTCTTCAAAGACTTAACAAAGAAATATAGATTCAGTCAAAGCTCTTGAAGTTGAATAAGACATGCAACATGTTATTGTGGCACAGTAAATATATAACTCTATCTATATCAGTAATCATTTCTCCTCAAGATTAATACTCGTTTAATCTTATGCTTAGAACAGAATGATTGAGGAAGAAATTTAACTACTTGCTGTTCTGGGATCTCAGGTTTTGAATTGTCAGCCTACCCACAATGCACTGCTACATTTTCTTCATATTTGAGATTCTTAATGGAAACAAATTATTGTTGTTGTGTGTAAATATTTACACTCAGACCTTCCATCAGCTATTTTGAGCTTTCAGTGTCTGTTATTTAGCTATGCTCTCAAATCTGAGGTTGTGTGTGTGTGTGTGTGTGTGTGTGTGTGTGTGTGTGCGTGTTCACTCTTTGCATGTGTATCACACAGCGCTGATGTCCTCATGTCACAAAGGCGGATTGACCCTTTACTGCTGCTGTAGATAAACAGGTGACAGTGCTGTGGGTGAAACTCGGCTGCCGTGATCACCTCGGTCAGGTCCTCCATGTTCACTGGTTTAATGTCCACAATGTCTCATTAAGAGTAAAGGATCAAACTTCAGGTAAAAGAGCATGTAATTTAACTAATTAAGATACTTTTTTTTACACAAACACACTAATATAAATCACAGTGTTGTTTTTTAAACACATTCTCTCTCTTTCTCACACACACACACACACACACACACACACACACACACACACACACATACACACGGATACTAAAGCTGCGATCTGTAATATCCAAGTGCCACATGTTGATTCTGAGGTCATCAGCTGACAGGTACGTTTCTCCATCACTGTTCACCGAAATGGAATTAATGTGGTAGGTGTGGCCATTCGAAAAGACCCGCCTCGGACGCACCTCCACCATCAGATCAGTGGGCTTCAGTACTGGCACCTGGACCAATCAAAAGACAGGATTAATAAACTCTTAACCAGAGGAAAAACAAAGTTATTGTTAATAAGCAGAAGTGGAGCAGTTGAATGTCTCAGTGAGCAATCTAAACATGTTTACTATTCAGGATGTCATAGCCATGAGCACACTATGCAGAGTTACTGTTAAAGGTAAGGCACAAAATGCTGATATAGTCACTGCTAAATATGATAGAGCCATATACACACCTGTAGTGAGGTGACAGTGGAAATGTCCTTTATTCGTCCTTCTTCATCCTTCAGGTTGTAGCCTTCTGGCCTTCTATCCCTTTGACTCACCTTCCAAAGCTTTATTGTTTTATCTGTTAGCCAGTAAACATTTATATTTGGTGTTATTTTATTGCTCACAATAGATGCATTTCTCACTTTTAATGTGAGAATGAAACTAGCCATGAAATGACGAATCTCCGAAACTAAGTGTGATTGTAGATGATTGTAGAGTGTAATTCTGTTCTAATTGATTTGACAGTGTCTTTTGTTCACCATTGGTGGAGAGAAGGAAGTGGGCAGCATTCTGTTGAGGCAGCCAGCGAATCTTATTGATCTTCTCCTCGATCTCTAAGCTCTTCAGGTAATCAAAGTCTGGCTCGTGGCTTTGAAATGTGCTGTAGACGTTATATTCCCCCGCCTCTCCAAGCTCCTCCTTATCTCCTTTACACTGTTAACACCACACACACACACACACACACACACACACACACACACACACACACACACAGCTGGCCTTTCAATTGTTTTATTATGCACATTTTAGGAATGTAATGTCCTGTAGATAACAGTCACTACACATTGTTTAACTTTATTTAACTCCCTTTCTACTTTTCATATACAAAAAGTTTAGGGTCAATTAGAATATAGAGGAGGACCTTATTTTTATGGTAGATACAGCCATAATCTAATAGCGGGATTAGAATTCAATATAAAAAAAAAATATTTTTTTTACAATTTGTCATAATAAAACTTTTTTGCTTGTGCTGATTAATCACAGTACATAGTTTTTTTTAATGTATATTGATCATGATATACTTTTAGATAGACAAGAAATGTTGATCAAGTTAACAGTTTGTAGATGTAAATAGTGAAGTGTATGCACAAGGTTCATTTCTTGGTCCACTGCTCTTTTCTCACACTTTTTTTCCTTAAACACTACATTTGGGAACAAATACTATTATAATAACCTATTGTGCTCTGATTTGGAGGTTTTTTATTAGGAAGTAGAATAATGAAGACTAAAAATGGAAGCAGAGCTTTTTCTACAAAGCCCCCAATTATAGATTAGCTTTCCATTCATTCTTCAGGACTCCCTCTGAGTCTTTACATTTAGTTTGAAACCCTAATTTAGTCTACCTTGTAGTTAATTTGCTTTTCTTTTATGTAATACAGAATAGAATGGGTTCACATTTGAGTCTGGTCTCTAAAGGATTCTTCCTCATGTCACCTTAGGGAGGTTTTCTTTGCCTCTGCTGCATCTAGCTTATTTAATAAAGATCTGCATCTGAAAATCTGTGAAATTCTATATGTATACTGTTAAAAGTAAAAATATAAATAAAATTGAAATGAGTCTTGACAACCAAGCTTTAAACCCTGACCTCAGTCTCTCTCTGGAAGATGACCACACGTCCACCTTTGTCTCCAGTGGCCAGGAGGTCCCCAGTATGGTTAAACTCCACAGTGGAAATGACATCAGCTGATAAATCATATGAACACAATAAAGTTTAATATGGTCAACTGTGTTGAACACTTTTAACACTTCTCGTACAAGCGTTTATATTTTCAAAGTAAATTCAAATATTATTTAATAGCAGTTAACTTTTTTTTTTAACGTGTATTTGCAGGTTCTTTCTCTGTAGTTGAGCTCACACAGAATATCTCGTTTAAATAATTTATAGCCGCTACAGCCTTAAAGGAAACAAATTAATCTAAAGAATTCTCTGAAATGGAATTTAGTATGCTTATCATTTATTATTATGAAATGATTACATACAAAATCCCTAATAATAACCATATGCTAAAATTACTTCATGCTAGAGCTGAATGTGACGTATGAATAATTCACAATAAAAACATTACAGTAATAATACAATACACAGCCCCAATTCCAAGAACTTGGAACAGTGGGTAAAATGTAAATAAAAACAAATGCACTGCTTTGTAAATCTCATAAACTCATATTTTATTCACAATACATATAAAATGTTTAAACTGAAGAAATCTACAAATTAAAGAGATGTCAGGTTGAAATTGATGGTTGCAACACGTCTCAAAAGAAACGGTGTTACTAAAAAGAGACAGCTAAAGTAACATTTAACAACTAATGAGGGCTGCAGATCAGAAAGATGATTGGTATAAATAGTGTATCTTAGAGAGGAAGAGTCTCTCAGAAGTAAGGACGAGCAGAGCTTCACCAATCTGTGATAAAAAGCTGTGTCTACATATTTCAGAATAATGTTCTACATCGCATTATGAAGACTTTGAATATCTCAGGGTTATCTACAGTACATAATATCATCACCTGATTTCAGATCCTGAGAATCTGGAGAAATCTCTGAATCAAAATCAATATTGGATTCTGTAATAGAAATCACTGCATGGGCTCATTAACCCCTACAGAAATCATTGTTACGTCATCCACACATGCAGGGGAGTGGTAGCTTAGTGGTTAAGGTTCTGGGTTACTGATCAGAAGGTCGGGGGTTCTTCTAAATCTCTTTCATATGTGAACATGATCCAGAAACCCCACCATCCTCTCTGGGTCAAAGCTTATTTAAAATGTACTAAGGCAAAGTGGAAAACTGTTCTTTGGTCAGAGGAATCGAAATGTAAAATTCTTCTTGGAAACCATGGATGCCGCATCCTGCAGACTAAAGAGGAGAGGGACCATCTGGCTTGTTATCAGCACTTAGTTAAAAAGCCTGCATATTTTATGGTATGAGGTTAGTACGTATGGAACATTTGGAAAGTACATAAATGCTGAATGCTATATACAGGTTTTAGAGCAACAACTGCTTTCATGGAAGGCCTTATATAATTGAGCAAGACAATGCTAACTGCATACTGCATCTATTACAACAGCATGACTTCATAGTCATCACACTGTCCTGCCTGCAGTCTAGACCTTTCACCATTTCAAAACATTTGGTACATAAAAAAAAAAAAAAAAGAATATATATATATAAAACAAAGAAGCCATAAGACTGTTCAGCAGCTAAAATCCTGTATCAGACATGAATGGGACAACATTCCTTTTCAGTTCCTAGATGTACAAAACCTGTTAAAAGAAGACATGATGCTATACTGTAATAAACATGGTCCTGTCCCAATGTTTCTGAGACATATTGCAGCCATCAATTTCAAAATGACCTTACTTATTACTTAAAATAGTACATTTCTTCAGATCTAACATTTTATATGCTTCTATGTTCTATTGTGAATAAATTAAGGGGTTTGTGAGATTTACAAGTCAATGTATTCTGTTCTTATTTACATTTTACACAGTGTCTCAACCTTTTTGGAACTTAGGTTTAAAATATAATAATCTAATTATAAAAAACAAATCTGATGTGTGTTTAGTGAAATTTGGTGTAAGAGTTTATACCTGGACTGCAGTACCGTGTTTTGTAAGCTGTGTGTGTGTGTGTGTGTGTGTGTGTGTGTGTGTGTTAGGTATATGCATATGTAATGTGTGTGTGTGTGTGTGTATTGGTTTGTGCATGTGTAAGGTGTGCGTCTGCTAGGTTTATGCAATGTGTATTTGTGTGAATGTGTTCGAGTTGCATTTGTGTGCACACCTTCAGTGACGTAGTCTCGTAAGAAGCTGTGGTTGATCTTGGTACTCTCGTCCTCACCCATGGGCAGTATCGGTTTGTGTGTCTCTGCCTGTCCAGCGAAGAGCTGTCCAATCAGTAGTGACCAGGCCCTTTGAGGCTCCACCCATTCTGTTGTGGCCTATTGGAGTGGCCTGTTGCACAACATCCTGGGATATGAAAAGCCTTCTTAAGATAGACACGGTTCAGAAAAGCTTCAAGAAACAAGAATAAATATGATTTGCTCCTTAAGTGAGTGTGTGTATGCGTGTTCAGAAACCAAAATAACACACACACACACACACACACACACACACAAAATCCAGCACTGTTTGGTAACCAGGGTCCAAGAAACACAGTAGTGCACTCCAGTGAAGCGTCAGTGTGTGTTCCCGAGTTGCTGTAGACACTTTTCACAGTGGGTGTGGTGATCCTTCATGAAGATCCAGAGTAAAAGCGGAGAGCAGGATAAACGCTGGGATGCTGGATGAACAGAGGAGAGAAGGATGAATGAAGGAGAGCAGAATGATAGGGGCCTAATCCTACCTTACAGCTTGTTTGTGTGTATGTGTCTGTGAAAGAAAGAGATGGATAAAGTAGGGGAGTAAGAGAAGGCCAAATAGGAAAAGAGAGAAATAAAAAAAGAGAGAGAGATAGACAGAGAGAAGATGTGGCTGCCTGTCTTTCTGCTGAGCATCTGCACAGCATCACCATGCCACTGCAGCCTCCTCCCTCAATAGCCAATGACAATTCAGCACTGCTTTATAACTCCACCCACTGCAGGTGACAGAAGAAGTGAGCAGAGAAGGGGAGATGGAGGGAGGGAGCTTGAGGGAGAGAAAGAGGGAGGGCAAGATGGATAAAGATAGAACACAGAGGGGAGAATACAGAGAGAGTGAGAGAGCCATTGCATCATAGCACAGAAATGAGGGAGGAAATGAATATTAGAGGAAGGAAGTGAACTGTGGCCTGAGGAACGACTGGAGGAGTTAAACAATAGAGTTATTTATGCTTCTAAAGAAGTGTACTGTATATAATAAAATGTCTATTTATAAGTTATTTATTGATATTTCAAAAACTATTTTATGACTGAAAAATAATTGTGAATAATATTTGATAGTTTGCACAAAATATTTTTTATTTATTTATTTATTTACATTTACATTTGCGGCATTTATCAAACGCCCTTATCCAGAGCGATGTACAAAAGTGCTTTAAATTTCTAGTAATGAATAAATCTACACGGGTACGCAAGATTACAAACCTAATATAAATATAACTTGAATTCTACAAACTTGGAAAGTGTTAATTTAGGTATTTATTTTTGTTTGTTGTTGACATATAAGAGTGGAGGAAGGTGCACACAGGTGGACTATGTTCTATGTAGGGGATGCAACCTGAAGGAGATTGGAGACTGTAAGGTGTTGGCGGGCATGGGATGGTGGTCTGTAGGATGGTTTTGGAGGAGAGTGAGGACTGAAAGAAGAATAAGATGGTGGGAACTGAAGGAGGAAGACTGTAGTGTGAGGTTCAGGGAAGAGGTCAGACAGGAGCTCGGTGGTGTTGAAGAGATGCTGGATGATTGTGGAACTACTGCAGGAGTGATAAGTGAGACAGCTAGAAAGGTACTTGGTGTAACATCTTGAAATAGAAAGAAAGACAAAGAGACATGGTGGTGGAATAAGGAAGTGCAGGAGAGCAGAAGGAGAAAGAGGTTGGAGAAACAGAATTGGGATCGACAGAGTAATGAGAAAAGTAGGCAGGAGAACAAGGAGATGCAGCAGCAGGTAAAGAGGGATGTGGTGAAAGACAAGGAAAAGGCATATGAGGAGCTGTAGGAGAAGTTTGTCTCTAAGGAAGGAGAAAAGCATTTGTAGCGATTGACCAGGCAGAGGAACTGAGCTGGGAAGGATGTGATGAAAGTTAGAGCAATAAAGGATGGAGATGGACATGCATTGACTAGTGAGGAGACTGTGTTTAGTGTATGGGAGTATTTTGAGCAGCTGATGAATGAGGATGAGGATGTTTAGGAGAGATGCAGTGGTGTTTTAAACAAGATTATTCAACAAGATTCTGGAAAGTGAGAAGATACCTGAGGAATGGAGAGGGAGTGTGCTGGTACCGATCTTTAAGAATAAGGGAGATGTGCAGACCTGCAGTAACTACAGGGGAATAAAGTTGATCAGTCACACCATGAAGTTATGGGAAAGAGTAGTGGAAGCCAGGCGGAGAGAAGAGGTGACCATCTGTGATAAACAGTATGGTTTCATGCCGAGGAAGAGCACCACAGACCCATTATTTGCTTTGAGAATGTTGATGGAGAAGTATAGAGAAGGTCAGAAGGAGTTGCATTGTGTGTTTGTGGATTTAGAGAAAGCATATGACAGGGTGGAGAGAGGAGTTGTGGTATTTTATGAGGAAGTCTGGTGTGTCAGAGAAGTATGTAAGGGTGGTGCAGGACATGTATGAAGACATGATAAGGATCGGCTCTGAGCCCTTTCCTGTTTACAGTGGTGATGAACAGGTTGAAGGACGAGGTCAGACAGGAGTCTCCGTGGACTATGATGTTTGCAGATGATATTATGCTTTGTGGTGAGAGTAGGGAGCAGGTGGAGAAGATGTTGGAGAGGTGGAGGTACACACTGGAGAGAAGGGGAATGAAAATTAGTAGGAGTAAGACGGAGTACATGTGTGTGAATGAGAGGGAGGGCAGTGGAGGGGTGTGGTTGCAGGGAGAAGAGGTGGAGAAGGTGGAGGAGTTCAGGTACCTGGGGTCAACAGTGCAAAGTAATGAAGTGTGTTAGAAAAGTGAAGAAAAGAGGGCAGGCGCTGGAGGTAGCAGAAGATATTGAGGGTTTCACTGGGAGTGCTGAGGATGGACAGGAATAGAAATGAGTTTATTAGAGGGACAGCTTATGCAGGACGTTTTTGGGACAGAGTGAGAGAGGCCAGATTGAGATGGTTTGGACATGTGCAGAGGAGGGACATGGGGTATATCAGTAGGAGAATGCTGAGGATGGAGACACCATGAACGAATAAAAGAGTAAGACAATGGAGGAGGTTTATGGATGTGATGAGGGAAGACATGCAGGTAGTTGGTTTGATAAAGGCAGATGTAGAGGACAGGGAGGGTATGGAGACGAATGATCTGCCGTGGCGACCCCTAATGGGAGCAGCCGAAAGAAGAGGAAGAAGTTTTTTGTTTGTTGTCTTTGAAATTACCAATATATATATATATATATATATATATATATATATATATATATATATATATATATATATATATATACCACTTCTCTACTCATCCCTTTATCCTCTACCACTTCTCCAATCATCCCTCTATTCTTTACCACTTTTCCACTCATCTCTCTATCCCCTACCACTTCTCCACTCATCCCTCCATACTCTACCACTGCTTTATATGGATTAATAAAAATCAGGGTCGGAGATCTTGGTGGTTGGAGTCGGGAAGGAGATGTCAGCTGTATGATCTAATTCACTTCTTGCAGCATTGCTTGTTTATTTCATTCTTCTCAGTAAACGCTCTTCAGATCCATCAACTTATTCAGATCCCTCTAATGGACTCGCACTTCTGAATCAACCAGAAATAGTCAGGAGCTTGGCCATGCAGGTCTTTTCTGAGTTATTGTGGCTTTGTATGGTCTTTTTGAAATGATGTTCGAATCGACTACAAACTACTGCTTCTTACTTATAAAGCACTAAATGGTTTGGCTCCCATGTATCTATCCAGTCTTTTAAGACACTACAATCTGTCACACTCTTCGAGATCTCAAAACTCTGGACTTCTAGTAGTTCCTAGAATAGCAAAGTCCACTAAAGGTGGTAGAACATTCTCACGTTCAGCTCCTAAACTTTGGAATAGTCTTCCTGACAGTGTTCGGGACTCAGACACACTCTCCCAGTTTAAGTGCAGATTAAAGTCATATCTTTTTAGCGAGTTCTACACATAACACACATCACATCATAACCTTGTGCTCCAGAACATCTGATCACATCACATTATCAACTTGTGCTGTTAATATCATGAACAGCATCTACGCTAATCCCCATCCCGAGGCATCCTGAGGTTGCTCCAGCGCCAGTCACGTCCCACCTCATAAAGATTATGGACCTTTAAAGAAATAGATGCGGAACTCGCAAACTTCCCGTACCACCCAGAGACATACCAGTGCCAGCTGGATCCCACTTCATGTGGAGTTTGGATATTAAACCTGAGTGTTTAAAGGCTCTGGCATGGAGAAGCTGGTGTTGGATCTGTGATGATCGCAAATCTTGAGCTATTTTAAGAGTTGCTCAGTAGCTCCTAGTTTTATAACCATAATGACTGTATAAGACTGAAGAAAGATCATCAGTCATAATCACACACTCCAGTGCTCATGTTAGTTCTCACCCTCCAGTGTTCTGTAGTGTTTAAAGACTATAATCACACTCTTGATGTCACCCAAACGAGGATGAGGTTCCCCTTTGAGTCTGGTTCCTCTCAAGGTTTCTTCCTTATAATGTCTAAGGGAGTTTTTCCTTGCCACAGTCTCCATGGTGCTCATCAGGGATAAACACACCATTTAAGTAAGGTGCTGCTTGATGTTCTTTGTTTTTCTGCTGCAGCCCTTTTCTGCTGACTGCTTCCTTTTCCCTCACCATAATTAGTAGCCTGAGAGCATGGTGTGAGATCCTATGAGGTTTTGCTGTGTTCTTTTTTCCAGCATGTTGTCTAGTCAGTTGTTGGAGGAGAGATGTTCCAGGTCTGTGCTACACGAACAGTGATCCTGCAGCTTTCACCATTCCACTGTTGTTCCTTAGAACTTTAAGAAGCTCCTTCACCTTCACCATGATTATTACTTACTGAATCTTCACATTAGCATGTGAGTAAGTTTGACTTGGAGATGTATTTAAGGGCTGCAACAACTAATTAAAAATAATAGATAATGAAATTTGTTCTTTGTTGCTCAAGTTACTGTTTAGCAAGATAATACAGCTGCTTGAAAAATGTTGGCATTTGTCTACAACAACAGTAACCCACATGCACTTCCTGCTCTGTCACTGTTTGACCAATAAGAGTTTGTAAAGAGTAATAAAACTGACACACACACACACACACACACACACACACACACACACACACACACACACACACACACGTGGGGAATAAAATCCTCCCATATATCATTAGAATCCTGAACTCATTGGCTACATTTTCCATCAGTCATTTTCTTTCCTTAATGCTACTGGCTGGAAATTAAAGGGTTGGAATGAAAGGTGGTCCAGAATAAACATTACGACGCCTGCATATGGATTGTAGACTGAAGCCCAAGATTCCGCCTCTTTTACTTTTTTATGCGGAAGTTATTCCGAAACATATAAACACAAACACCAGCCGAAGTTCTGTGAAACCAAAAAATTACCATCTAAATGACAACACTATTGTTTGTTTGGAGCAGAAATGCTTTACAGCATGTTGTTCAGTGGAGCCTCGTCTTTCCTAATAAACCGGGATGAGCAGCAGTGGATGTGTTTGTGACTCGTTAATACAATAAAAATGTGAGTATTGCGGTTTTTTTTATGCATGTTGTTGTTGTGTACTGCTCACACACATTCAGATAATACATTCGTTACACGTTTTCCATTGATAAACTGTGACCTGAAATCGCTGCTTGAGGCTCAGAGCTTTAGAATGATGTTTAGTTAGTCATGGTTACTCTTCTCACTTTATATTTCATCTATTGCTAAACATTAACACCTGAGAAGACTGGGATATCGGTACTGCGATTAAACAGCCGCGTCTTGAAAATACACGGACGCACTTTTCTTTGTGTTGCGCGAGGTCAGGGTTATTGGTGGTGGGAGCCGTCAAAATATATATAAAGACGCTTCAGAAAGGCGTTTCCATTATAAAAAAACAAAACAAAACAAAAAGACATAAAATAGCAATACCTTTTTTTTTTAAATCAAAGCACAAATAATACAATTTCTTGTTTGTGGTGTAAATATATATGTAATCAAGGCCCATATTCAAACACTCTTAAAACATCTTTACTGTATAATGTTTGAGACTATACATATATATATATATATATATGTAAAAGCAAAATCACTGTTATGTTTGCTAAATATCAAGTCATTTTACTGTGGAGTTTTTAAGAAAAGTAAAGGTGAAATCACTCCAAACAATAGTGCATTTAAATCAAGTCACATATTCAAACATTCATTAAACATTTTCCTTCATAGGTTTGCTCAATCTTTTAAATAATTCCTATTTAGAATATCGCTATGTATTACACAATTAATTTTCAAGTCATTTTACTGCGGAATTTTTTAAAAAGGTAAAGGCAAAATCACTCCAAACATTAGTGCATTTTTAATCATATTTCAAACATTCATAAAACATTTTCCTGGTTCTGGGCATTCCAGGATCAGTTCAGGTTGCGTTGAAGTCCCATGAGTCATATTTCTTTACAACCATGTTGTAGGAAGTGCTGTACAAATGCATGTGTGCCTCCTTTCCCTTCCTGATATTATAAAAATGTTGTCATTCTCATTGATAGAGCATTTCCCGTTTCCCCTACATATTGCAAATTGTATTTATTACAGTAAATTAAATAAACACAATATGAAACTTGTGAATTTGAGTTGGGTCTAATTACAAACATTTCCTTGGTGTTGGGATTACTAATGTGGCGTTTGGGTCAAAATGTATGCCTTGTCCCTTTCCGAGTTCCACGGTGGAAGTAACTTACTTTTAACTAATAAGTCCTTTAAATTGTAATTTTTCTTATAGGCCGAAATTACTCTGTGTCCATGCAAAATTTCCCCTTCAGTCATGAATTTGACAAAATTTTTTTTGATTCTCCTGTTTAAAAGTGTACTACTATCAGAGAATGTGGATACAAGAGTGATGATTTGAATGTTTTCTGATGGGGTCTGTTTATTCTAGTTTATGAAGGTCAGGAATCTTTTTATGCAACCCCTTAGGAAAGGCAGAGAATATCCCCTTTTCTTATGTGACCCAAATAGGATTTTGGTGGCTTTCCAAAAATCCTCAGCCCTAGAGCATATACTATGGAATCTCAGCAGTTGAGACTTTACATTGCCTTTAATAGTGTGTTTTGGGTGAAAGCGCTTCTTATGTAGGAGTGTGTTGTGTCTGTGTCCTTAAAGTAGACCCTAACTTGCAGTTGTTGGGTTTCTATGAAATATTCCTCCTTGAATGTGCTTGTGTCTAAGAAGCTAATTTCATATGAGTGTATGGTGTACTTGACCCAAATGGATTTATTAAACTGGTTGAGATGATTAATACATTCTTCAAATTCTAGTTTAGACTGAATCCAGACACCCCATATGAGGGTACTGAGGGGGTTCAGGAAGTGTTCAATATACTCCGCTGTAGCATATGTGTTGCTATGTGTATGTTCCATGTTTTAGGGTCCTTATGGATCCTGGAAGGAGGTAAAAAAAAGTATCTGGATTGTCTGGTCCCAACAGGTAAGTAAATTGCTTTTGTTTTATAAAGCCGTTGGG
>NC_060910.1:19444945-19463638 GCF_014805685.1 Silurus meridionalis | reverse complement strand
TTTTTTTTTTTTTTTTTTTTTTTTTTTTTTTTTTTTTTTTTTTTTTTTTTTTTTTTTTTTTTTTTTTTTTTTTTTTTTTTTTTTTTTTTTTTTTTTTTTTTTTTTTTTTTTTTTTTTTTTTTTTTTTTTTTTTTTTTTTTTTTTTTTTTTTTTTTTTTTTTTTTTTTTTTTTTTTTTTTTTTTTTTTTTTTTTTTTTTTTTTTTTTTGATTTAGATGCGTCAGAACACGAGTTCTTCATCAAAAACCTCTGTGAAAAGAGAAAAACTAGAACACAGAAGAGATCAAACTTTTATAAAAATGACTCAAAACTGCACCATTTTCTAGAGTCCAAAAAAAACTCTTGGAGGCAAAAAGAAGATGAAATGAATGAAAAGTGTTTAAAAAGACTGAAGTTTTTTAAAAAGAAAAGAAAGAAAATGAAACATTCTGATAAACGATGACGGAAGTGAAACGTCTGAATCTTTCCTCACGTCTGCGTTCGGCTACGTGCTGCTTCTTAACGTCCTCCGTGTCGTCGTGGGAGATTTTGTGCGTCACGTCTTTAAAGATAGAGAGAGGAAAGAGAGCAGGACTGTTCCACATGGTACCACAGAAAAACACAGGTATCTTCTCATCACCAGACACACGGTGAGTAAAAGAATGAATGTGATTGGACGAGGGAGTGGGCGGGACTGAGGGTCTGAGTCACGTTTCATCCACACGTGGAGGAGCTGCAGTTTGATTGTGTAAAAACACCACCCTCATTTCACAGCACAGAGGAAACGGGAAAAGGTGTGTGTTAAAAGTTCCAGGCTGGAGTGTGAGTGAGGTGTTTATGTAGGAGCGGGGCTGAGTGATAATGAACCCCCAGGTGTGCGTGATTACGCCGGGACCTCCAGAAAAAGTGGAGGCATGACAGTCACCAAAGGGGGCGTGGCAGGTGGATTCCTGACTATTAGTAGTGTTTTTTAAACAATGTGTTTATCTATCACACCTGCTTTCTCTGATCATTCAATGAAACACTATGAACAAACACAAAATCTAAAAGCAGCAAATAACAGCAGAAGTAAACGATCATAATTTTGGATCATATTTTTGTAATGTTTTTCAGCAAATGTTCATGTATTTATACACAAATTTATATTCTTTCTTTTTTTTAAGTCTGTTAGCGTCCTGTATTTCTCTGTTTCATTCTGTGTCATACTGCAACTAATCTTTTTTCAAATGTAATTTTCTGCGACTTGACTCCATTCACATGCTCGTTTTCACTGTTTGTGTATTAAATGTTATGCATATCATTTAATTAATTCTACAAAATGTAATTAATTCTACATTTTAGATGCTTATATCTTCCCAACTAAACAAAATGTCTATTTTAAAACAAAAACTGTCAAAACAAACTTATTATATTTTATATTGATTTATTTTAAGCATGATTGTCAATTTGCCATCTGCAATCATCATTAAATACAATACGAATGTTGATTTACACAAGCAGCTGCTATAAGCTTTCAAATTTCATTAATGTCAAAATGAATCTCACTATATGGCTTTTGCATTTTTAAAGTAAACTTTTATACATAAATACCCTGAATAATGGGTTTATACAGTTATAATAAGCAGGTTTTTTATCCAATTAATTGATTCATCGAAAAAAGAATCATCTGATGATTTGATTCGCAAAATAATGGTTCGTTGCAGCCCTGACTGAAACGATTCTTTCTTTGAGTTTAATCATAAGAGTGTTTCATACACAGATTTTCTGTTTCCTGATTAAATTTATACACACTGTACATTCAACAATAATAATAGTGATAGTAATAATATTAATAATTATTATTATAATAATAACTTAAACAGTATGTGTTTTCTTACTGAATAATGTTTATTTTATCTGTGTTAAAATATTTTTAACAATTTTTAAGAATGATATTGATGGAGATGTTGAAGGTTCTCACTGCAATGTACGTGTTAATAACCCCTTCAAGAACAGTCACTAATGTCCTTCTTTCATTAACAATGATATCCTACAGAGAGAGAGAGAGAGAGAGAGAGAGAGAGAGAGAGGGACTGGTTGACAGACATAGTGTCTTTTTAGAAGATTTACTTCCATGATCCTGAAGAAGAAGAAGAAGAAGGCAGGACTGAAATCTACATTAACCTTCACAGTGGATTGATTTGATGATAATCCTCAGAGAGGATTAGATGTTTGGTTGAGGACATGCAGGGCACGTTGTGTCCGTGGCAGAAAAGAAAAGAAAAAGAGAATGATGGTGAGATCCAGAATAATGAAGAAAATGACAAACCAGAACAAAGATGAAATGAAGAAACCACAACCAATGAGATCTTCCCAATCCTGGAGAGAACAGAGGCAAATACCACGTCAACCTTCTCCTCACACCCTTCACCCCGACCCCCCCGAGACGCGTCACGATGACACAGACGAGTGTCTGCTTTCGGTCTCTACAGCTGAAACAGCACCAGCAGAGGGCGCAGTCTTCATGTTCCTCACTCTGATGGATCTGTGTTTCTACAGCAGCATGGAATCACACGTATAAGATACAAACTGCACACGTGACAGTAACCATGACGACACAGACCCCTCACGAGGAGCTGATGATGATGATGATGATGATGATGATGATGATGATGATGAGGACGTTGTGATGGAAATAAAAAGTGATCAAGAAACGAGTGAAGAAAACTGAAAACAGAGCGAATGTGAGACGGAAAGTGATTTAGATGCGTCAGAACACGAGTTCTTCATCAAAAACCTCTGTGAAAAGAGAAAAACTAGAACACAGAAGAGATCAAACTTTTATAAAAATGACTCAAAACTGCACCATTTTCTAGAGTCCAAAAAAAACTCTTGGAGGCAAAAAGAAGATGAAATGAATGAAAAGTGTTTAAAAAGACTGAAGTTTTTAAAAGAAAAGAAAAGAAAATGAAACATTCTGATAAGCGATGACGGAAGTGAAACGTCTGAATCTTTCCTCACGTCTGCGTTGACTACGTGCTATGCGTCCTCCGTGTAAATGGTAGGAGATTTTGTCGTCACGTCTTTAAAGATAGAGAGAGGAAAGAGAGCAGGACTGTTCCACATGGTACCACAGAAAAACACAGGTATCTTCTCATCACCAGACACACGGTGAGTAAAAGAATGAATGTGATTGGACGAGGGTGGGCGGGACTGAGGTCTGAGTCACGTTTCATCCACACGTGGAGGAGCTGCAGTTTGATTGTGTAAAAACACCACCCTCATTTCACAGCACAGAGGAAATGGGAAAAGGTGTGTGTTAAAAGTTCCAGGCTGTTTTGAAGAACATGTTCTGATATTTGTGTAGATGTTCCTCCTTCACCTGTAGAGACACTGGGTTTCCTACATGAGCTACACAAGACTCTAGAAACGTGGAGCTGAAGAGTTCTGATTTGATGTGGAGATTTTCATCACACCCTTAAAGATATGGATCGTAACCCTGTAGAAGCACATGGACCTTCTCACAGAGGCGTCATGGATAATAAAAAAGCAGGAGTTCACTGATGTTTGACTTTTTAACCAAGTAGATAACAATGTACACGTGAGCAATAACGTCTCATGCAGATCTTTCAATTCCACAGCACGAGGAGCTTCAACCAGAGCACGACTCCTGAACCTTCACCACATGGAGGAACTTCCAGATGTTTTAGCAGTGAGAAAAGAAATGGACAAAGTGTCTTTATTCACAGTTTACGCTCAGAAAATGGAGGATTGCTGTCAGTCAGAAGAGCTTCAGAAGAGTGCAGATGATTTTGATCAGAAACTTCACTCACAGAATCAGACACAAGATCAATCTTCCTCACAAACCCACCAGAAACCCCCATAGATGCTGAGCTTCATGTGTTAATCACCTGAGATGAGCTCCATAAAGACCTACACTGTCTGAGTAATGAGAAGCTCCAGACGCAGACGGACGTCCAGCTGAACTTCACACGTGTTTATGGAGCACCGTTGGAGATGATGTTGTAGAGGTTTTGATTCACAGTCTAATCAGAGGAACTCTTTCACTGAGCTGCAGAAGAGCAGCGATTACGCTACTGAATAAAAAGAGAGACGTCACGGAGAGAAAATAGAGACGTGTCTCCGCTTTGCTGAGATTTAAAGTGATTATGAAGGACACTAATAACGTGACTGAGACGTGTCCTAGAAGAAATAATACACCAGATCACACGTACTGTGCACCAGGAAGAACCATACGAGATCATCTCTCACTAGTCAGAGACATTTTTACATCTCAGAGATCAACAGATTAAACATGAGCCTGATTTCTCCAGACCAGGAAAAGGCTTTAGATCCAGTAGAACACCAGGATCTCTGGAAAGCTCTTGAGACATTTGGTTTAAACCTGATCTGATTAAAATAAATAAAAGTTCTACACAATGATGTTGAAAGTGTGTTAAAAGTGAACGGAGGCTTAAACACTCTTGTGAAGGCACACAGGAGAGTGAGATGATGCTCACCATCAGAGATGCTACATGCTAAAGCTACTGAACTCCTGCTACACACACTGAGAAATGAACTGAGAGGAAAAACATCTCGTCTGTAGGCGTATGCTGGTGACATCGTCCTGATGATGAACAAACACGGTGAGGAACATCATTAACATGACTGCTGAAAGACCATGAGAAAAATCTCTTCTGCAAAAGTCCACTGGAGAAAAAGAGACTGGAAAGTGGTGAAGAAACACACCAACACTCCCAGAAAGACGTGTCTGGACAAGAGGAGGTTTAAATACCTGAGCGTGTACCAAGGAAACAAATCCTTCATCCAAAAGAACTGGCAAGGAACCAGTGAACAGATAACAGGACGTGTGGGAAAATGGAAATGTTCCAGAATGTCATGTAGAAGGTCGTGTACTGATTATTAATGATCCAGCAGTCTCCTCAGGGTTTTTTTTATAAGAAAAAAATATTTTCTTTGTATTTTTTATAACCTGCCACAATCACATAGAGACAGAAGAGGAGTGAAGATACACACATCATTTATACGTGTGTGTGTGTGTGTGTGTGTGTGTGTGTGTGTGTGTGTGTGTGTGTGTGTGTGAACAGGAAATGCTTTGCAGTAAAGTTTGAGCTGAAACAGTGAAACTTCAGCACTGATCAGACTGAAACACACCTGGAGCTGATCTGATTTATTTATTTATTTGTTTGTTTATTTATTTATCACTTCTAAAGTTAATATTTAGTGTTTACTCAGTTTGTTTTCTTAAATTATTCAATAAAAAAGTTTTTGTCTTTTTTTCTTCATTAGTCTTTAAATTGTATTCAAATTTAAACAGAACAAAAACAACTACAGTAAAACATTTATATCTTTTTAAACTCTGTGTGTGTGTGTGTGTGTGTGTGTGTGTGTGTGTGTGTGTGTGTGTGTGTGTGTGTGTGTGTGTGTGCGTGAGTGTGAGAGTGTGTGTGTGTGTGTGTGTGTGTGTTTACCTGTAGTCTGATTGAAGCGCTGCATTAGAGTTCCCACACCAACTTTGAAGGTCTCCTGACTTCCCTGCATATTCTGTGTCTCGCTGTTCCAGTAATCTTCTCCCTCATTGTTCTGGATCCACTGCGTCTTTGGGATCATTTTCCTGATGTTACTGTCGTAGTACACAAACTGCTGTCCATCCACCTGACCAACAGTAGTGTACTCTGGGAAATTTATTCCTGGTGTAACTCCAGTGTAGAAGTACTGCAGAGAGTGTTTCACTGTCAAATAATAAACACACACATTAACATACTAATACACACACACACACACACACACACACACACACACACACAGTAACAGTACTTACACTCTCACTCTACACACACTCTGATTTTATTATGAACGCATTTATTAATGATTTTAATCCAATAATCATCTGATACTAAAACACATCACTGTACATTCATCACTTTATTATTTATTATTTTACTCTGAGAAACATCTATAAATAATATTAATAATAATATTAAATCTGTGAAACTTGACATCAAATTATTAACAGAAAATTATATATTTTGAAAACTGTAGTGTTTACACAACTATGTTTATTTTATTACAAAAACAAAGACGGATTATTGTATTTGGAATGTTTCCTCCTCATCATCATCATCTTCCTCTATCTGCTCTAAATCACTTTAATTTCCATCCATAAACACTCCCATCACAATTAACAGTTTATTTACATCTGAAAATATACAGAAAAATAATATTTGTAAATTATGAATTTATTCTCTCAATTTGTTAAAAATAACATTTAGATTATAATCATTTATTTATTTATTTTACTAAAAAGACAAATCAGATTGGATGCACAAAAATCATAAATATTTAATTTCCACCGGTATGAAATCAGATATAAATTATTTTAAGATGATCATTAACTTTTTAATTAGTTTAATAAATAATAAAAACTTTGTATTTGGCATTATAGCAGGACTAATGTATATATAGTAATAATATATAATAATATAATAATAATTATAATTATTATATACATTATTCCTGCTATAATGTATATATAATAATTACAAATAATAATAATAATATAATAATAATATATAATAATATAATATATTTAATTAATATTTATTTGTATTGTATTTGTGCATTATAGCTGGAAATAATGCAGTTTACATCATAAAATACAAAACATTGATGATTAATCTAAATTATTTAAAAAAAAAAAAGTCTGCTATTGAGTGCAGTACAGCGATAAATCCACTAGGGGGCAGTAGAGTGTCATATTGTATAGAAGAGGTTTTAGAGGAAAGTGTTAATGAGGTGGTGCAGATTTTAGAAACTCTTCCCTCAGATCTGATCATTTACAGTTATAATAATAATAATAATAATAATAATAATAATAATAAGTGGAAGTATATCTGTGTGCTGTTTTTCTGATGTTACTGATGTTATTTGATCCTCGATCCTTAAATTTATATTTATATATTAATTATTAATGTATTCAGTAAAAATGTATAATTTATTCCTCAGTCAATTTCTTTAACTCTCTTTATTTATTTTATTTTATTCTATAATACTAACTGACACAATGTGGAATCTTATTAAACAATGAAGAATTAAACACAGCTTCTCACACACACACACACACACACACACACACACACACACACACACACACAGTTTATCAGTATTATGTAGTGTATAAATCTCCCTCATTATACTATAAACAATAAAAGTCACTCAGTATCTCACAACCTGAACTGAGGAGTGACGTCACACACACACACACACACACACACACACACACACACACACACACACAGATCTCCTCCACAGTGTCTCAGTACATGTTATTAAAGTGTGATTTTCTACAGTAAAGTGAATAAAGAGGTATAATATTATAGAGTAAATATAAGTATACAGTATAAATGACTGAACTCACCTGCTGATGAAAGATGAAGAGAAAATGTGAGGAAGATCAGAGCTTTCATTACTGAACTGCAGCGCGCCATCATTTACCTATACCACACACCAAACACTCTATAACCTCTTATTATTATCTATAACTCCGTGTGGAACTCCAGAGAAGAAGAAGAGAAGAAGAGAAGGTGACAGATCCTCCTGATTGTGTCTTCACCGGGAAACTTCTGCTCTAGCAGTCAGGAGGGGGTTTATATACCAGCGCTCTGACCAATCACAACTCAGAGTTTGGACCAATCAGAATTGAGGATTCAGTCTCGTCATCAGGATCTGAGGAGAAATGAGGAGAGCAGGATTATACTGAAAGTGAAAGAAAATGATGGAGGAGAAGAAGAAGAGTTTATCATCATCACTCTATTATACTCTTTACATCACTCTTTACTCTTTTATATTTTCACGTTTTAACTAATTATTATTATTCTTTTATATTATTATTATGAATATTATTAGTATTATTATATTATTTATAGAATGGTCTAGTGGTTAAGATGCAGCGCTCTCACCGCTGCGACCCGGGTTCGATCCCCGGTCAGGGAACCATCCCCAGCCACTCTCAGTGCCGGTCCCAAGCCCGGATAAATTGGGGAGGGTTGCGTTAGGAAGGGCATCCAGCGTAAAAACATGTGCCAAATCAAACGTGCGGAGGATCCGCTGTGGCGACCCCTAACGGGAGAAGCCGAAAGAAACTTATATTATTTATAGAATGTAATTAGCTGAATCATAATTTAATGTACAAAAGGATTTGTTGTTTATTAACATTACGATTTTATATAAGAAATATAACTACAATAAAGTAATAATATTTATAACAGTATTAATGATTCATCTTAACTATAAACTCAATACTTTGTGTTGTGACACAAAAGAACTGTATAAGAAAAATAAACTGTATATAAAATTGAATTGCATGGTCCGGTACCGCTGGGTTCAGCCATGTCTCAGTGAAGCAGAGAAGGTTGCAGTCCTGAATGTTCCTCTGGAACTTGACCTTTGCCCTGAGGTCGTCGGCGCTACGGGAGGAAACTGGAGTCACAGTTCCAACATGGTGGCTCCAGGAGCATGCGGCAGGGACTAAGAACCATCACAGACTATAAAACACCATCTTCCAGAATGGGGAATGTGGACACTTCATTGGCAGACAAGCTAAATGTCTTTTACGCTCGTTTTGAGGCTGCAAGTAACCACGCTAGCGGCACAAACAGCGGGCACGCCGAGAGAGCCGGAGACGTAAACACGTTCACCATCTCGGAGCATGACGTAATGAGGGGAGAGTGAATACCAGGAAGGCAGCAGGACCAGATCACAGGTCGGCTTCTGAAAGCCTGTGCTGACCAGCTAGCACCAGTGTTCACTGAGATATTCAACCTTTCACTGGAACAGTCTGTTGTCCCCTCATGCTTCAAACAGTCCACCATTGTTCCTGTCCCGACTACAGTTCAGCGTTCAACAATCTTCTCCTGAACATCAGCAAGACTAAGGAGTTGATAGTGGACTTTAGCAGGAAGCAGGAGCGTCATACCAACCCCTAAACATCAACAGGACCCCAGTAGAGAGAGTGGACAGTTTCCGGTATCTAGGTGTTCACATCACGCAGGATCTGTCTTGGTCCTGTCACATAAACAACCTGGTGAAGAAGCCCGGCAGCGTCTGTACCATCTGAGATGCTTAAGGGACTTTAAACTTCCCTCTCAGGTGCTGAGGACCTTTTACACCTGCACCATTGAGAGTGTTCAGGTAGCATCACTTCCTGGTTCGGGAAAAGCACCATGCAAGACAGACGAGCTTTCCAGAGGGTGGTGCGTTTAGCTGAATGTACCATCCGCACCATGTGTGTGTGTGTGTGTGTGTGTGTGTGTGTGTGTGTGTGTTTTACTCCACTGTTAATAAAAAACACTCCTGTGTTGTCCATCATCAATAAACACAAACAGATCAGAAAAGGCTTCAGAAGTTAGTGTTAATTACATTTACATTAAATACACTAAAGTATAATCTTATATACTGCATCATTTTATTACAAACCTTCATAAAGATCCTGATTATAAAATATTATTATTATTTCAGTCTTTTCAGGTGAAGAAGAAAGAAATAGGTTAATTCTGGTGTAAATGTGGAGAGGGATAAAGTTCAGGGTGGAGGATAGATGATAGAGGGTGGAGAGTAGAGGATGGATGATGGAGAATAGAGAGTAGAGAGTAGAAGATGGATGAGTTACTTTAGAACTTTGTACAATATACAGCAGTAACAGTGTGTGTAACATATACTGATGAAGTGATGACTGACAGAGATTCCCATTTCAGGTCTTGTGAAATGGTAGTGTCCAGATACTTGAAGGTCTCCACAGATGACACAGGGCTGTTGGACAGTGTGATGGGAAGTAGTTTTGAGTGGTATTTCCTAAAGTCTACTATCATCTCCACAGTTTTGAATGTGTGTAACTCCAGGCTGTTGTGACTGCACCATAGCACCAGCTGCTTCACCTCTGATATGCAGATTCATTTTGGATGAGTCTGATGAGCGTAGTATCGTCTGCATCTGCATGGAGATAGAGGGTGGAGAGTCAGATAACAGTGGAGTTGAGATGCTTCAGACTGACTGCTGTTTCTGTCACCATGAACACAACATTCTATTTTACATTATAAACTCATTAACCTTTATTTCTAAACATTGTGTAGCTTTTTCAAGTTTAATTAGAAATTATATCCATAAATCATTATAACTGGCACCTGTTAAAGTTGGTAAAACCTTTACTTTTGCATAATTAATGCAATAATTAAATAAAGATCTATATTCTCCCATTCCCTCATCATCTCAGCAGAACCTGAATCAGTGGAGCATTTACAGAGGAGCTCTCTAATATGTACAGTCTTTGATTTTAACTTTCTAGATCTTTTCCTGAAGTGAACAATACAGTGTACACCAACACTAAAACCCACAGTGGTGAGAGAACTGCAGCAGGTTTCTCACTTCTAGACCTGGACAGCTTTTACAACAATTGATCTAAAATTGCTAAATTTACTGTGTCTCTGATGAAGATCAGACCACATTCAAACTCCGATTTTGCTGATTTCACCAAAATGTTCCTGAAAGTCATATTTTGACATACATTTTTCAACATTTCCATTTTATTTACTGAATTACTTTATTTCAGGGAAAGTTATTTGCTTTAATAAGTTTAATTATAAACTCTATAATCACTTTCATTATAGACATTAGAGGCACAGAGCAATATTTATTCAGAAGAAATAAAAATATTGTGTTTATACACTGATATATACACACACACACACACTTCATGCAGGTGACAGGGTGTGTGTTTTGTGTATAAAGGTGTATTTCTGTTAGGTGTGTTTTCTCTGTGCCTGTAGCAGCACTGAACACACACTGCATCATCAGTTACTGTGAAGAAGCTTCAGCAGCAGATCAGTAACTAAAGTGAAAGTGTTTTAGTGTCGAGGAAAACACGGGGGATTTCAGCTTCACTAGTGTTTATAAAGAATCTACTTTTATAATCTACATTTATTTATTTCTTATATAACAACAAACACTTATAGAGTTTTTTACATTAGAGATGATTTGGGGAACAAAATCATCTACAGCTTCAGCAGCTGATCTCATACATGAAGAGACTGATGGAGCAGATTGAGTTTAATTCTGATGAATAAAATGGAAGAATGTGATGATAACTGCTGAATAGAGACGCTTCAGACTATAGTGACACACACACACACACACACACACACACACACACACACACAAACACACCTTATAATGAAATATTCACAGTATAGATTTTGGGAACACAAACCAATGAATTTATATCAGTGAATTACTTCAGTACAAAATATCAGCAATGGAAATTCCTGACAAACCCATGTGAGCGTATATATATATATATATATGTGTGTGTGTGTGTGTGTGTGTGTGTGTGTGTGGAAAATCCCTCAAAGACAGAAATGTTTTTATGATTGATTAATATTGAGCTGCTTTTCTGCTACAGCAACAACACCAACAACTGTACAATAAACATTATATTTCTACACTGAGTTATATATAGTAATGTTTATATTATTTCTGTTTAAAATTCTACAATTACTGTTATTATTCAATAGCAGTATTTTACTCTTTTTTTTTTTCAAAACAATGCCCAAAAAATTTTATTAACAAATATAAATAAAAAATGAACTTATAATTTATAAATATTAAAGCTCATTTAAAAAATTTCATAAAAAAAAATTATGTCCAAAAAATGTATATTAACCAAGATATTTTTATATTTAAAAATAGATTTAAACATAAGTACAGTATAGTACAATTATATTATTATTAAAATAATTCTGGGAAAGACATTAATAATAAGAAATTATTAATAAAAATGTAAATACAGGAATTGTTGATCTAGGACTCCTGTACTGGGTTATTTAACACGTGCTTGTAGATCAGGACATGATTCTGCCAAACAAGTACTCCACACACACACACACACACACACACACAGACACACACACAAAGTATAATACACACATTTAGTGTTTAATTTAGTGTGTAATTTACTATACAATGTGCTGTTGTATTATTTTATATTCACATGATTTGGAACATTAACTTTAAATGTAAACTCGAAATATACTCTTGTTAAATGATATGCGAGTCTTTTTCAGGTTGAGTTTGTTCCGTGTCTCTACACTTCACGTGTGTTAATAACAGTATCATGAAACACTGCAGTCTGTATCTCTCAGTGCAGCACAGAAACAGAAAACAGGGGTCGATTTAAACTTTACTGAAAAGACTCAGTGGAGGAAACGCCGGGGTCCCACACAGAAACAGACCATCATATATTATTATTCATTACTACTGTATTAACACTTTATTTATAGACACTGTTTTAGTGAATCAGAGGAGAATAGAATTCATTCTTTATACATTATTGATGTGTTCACACGTTCAACAAACACATTTATATACAACACTACAGTGTGTTTAGTTCAGAGAACGTAAATATGTGATGGACTTTAACATGTCCTCCTCCCTCTCTCTCTCCCTCCCTCTCTCTCTCTCTCTCTCTCACTAACCTGCTCTTGTCTTTTCTCCCCAGTAACTGATGATGCAGCAGTGTGTAATTTCTGATTCAGTGCTGCTACAGGCAGAGAGAAAGAACACGGAAATATGTTTGAAAGAACTTTTGTCAGTGTGTGTAACACAAACACACACACAAACACACACATCTGAACTGAAATATAGTGTTGTGTCTAAATACTGATCATAAAATATTATTATATCTCACAAAATTAACGCAGTTACATACAGTACATAATTCTGATCTTTTCTGGTTTATAGTAAATGCTGCTTGTAATATTGTAGTGTATTTTGTGTTCACAGGACAAACACTAATAAAACCATGTAGGTCACTACACATAATACAGTGGTAATGAAGCTGTAAAATAAAGATGACTGATAGTTTGTACACAAAACTCAGATTACAGCAGTGTTTTATATTTAGGGATTAGAGTGTAGAACAAATAAACAGGTTTTACAACTGAATGTGTTCATTTTCCTGTTTTTATTTGATTCTGACTCGTGTACACACACACACACACACACACACACACACACACACACACATATATATATACATATTTAAATCTTTATATCATTTTAATATCTTGTTATTTAAACTTTTTTATTTAAACAGAAGAAAGTACATTTTAGACAGAATACTTCTATATAATTCTGTTTTTTTTACAATTGAGAATTAGTAACTTTTACTTTCTTTTAATTAAAATTAAAAAAAAGAAAAAAACACGAATTTAATTCTTACTTCAGAAATCTTTATTCTGACTTTGGATTTTTTTACAGCCATGTGTTGTACATTTTAAACAATACTGTACATGTTTCTTAAATATCATTACTACACAATATTGTACAATACAGTAACATGTTTATTTATTACACTGTTCATTACATCCAGAATCTAAAAGAATGAATAATGTTTAGGTAAAGTGTCAACACTGTGCCAAAGTAACATCTTTATTATTCTTTCACTTTCTCACTAACAAAAACCCCCCAACACTCTCCAACACTCACTTCCTGCACTACAGGTTCCTCCTGCTGCTCTGCATTTTACTCTAAATAAAGAATGTGATCACTTTATTTACAGAAATTCACCTCATCATCATCATCATCATCATCATTATCATCATCACTCTTTTATTGTACTTCATTATTATAAATGAACTGAAAATAAAATTCTGACAGAAATTCTCACCAACATCTGAACTGTTCAACATTTATTACATTTATTACATTTATTACATTTATTACAGGGAATAATGAGATTCTACATAAAACTGCTTAAACCCCTCCAGTCTCTTTATTCAGCATTATAACGTGCATTTATACTGAGAGAGAGAGAGAGAGAGAGAGAGAGAGAGAGAGAGAGAGAGAGAGAGAGAGAGAGAGTCACACTGAGAGAGAGAGAGAGAGAGAGAGAGAGAGAGAGAGAGAGAGAGAGAGAGAGAGAGTCACACTGAGAGAGAGAGAGAGAGAGAGAGAGAGAGAGAGAGAGAGAGAGAGAGAGAGAGAGAGAGAGAGTCACACTGCAACACAGACCTCCTACTCCACTACACACATCTTACACCACTACACACATCTCCTACACTGCAACACACACCTCCTACTCCACTACACACATACCTCCTACACTACTACACACATCTTACACCACTACACACACCTCCTACACCGCAACACACACCTCCTACTCCACTACACACATACCTCCTACACTACTACACACATCTTACACCACCACACACACCTCCTACACACAACACACTTCCTACTCCACTACACACATACCTCCTACACTACTACACATCCTACACCACTACACACACCTCCTACACCACTACACACATCTCCTACACACACACACATCTCCTACTCCACTACACACATATCTCCTACACTACTACACACATCTTACACCACTACACACACCTCCTACACCACTACACACACCTCCTACACCGCAACACACATCTCCTACTCCACTACACACATATCTCCTACACTACTACACATCTTACACCACCACACACACCTCCTACACACACCTCCTACTCCACTACACATATCTCCTACACTACTACACACATACCTCTAAATTACTCAACACATTTACACCACTACACACACCTCCTACACCGCAACACACACCTCCTACTCCACCACATACATCTCCTACACTGCAACACACACCTCTTACTCCACTACACACACACATCTCCTACACTGCAACACACCTCCTACTCTACCACATACATCTCCTACACTACACATCTTACACCACTACACACCTCCTACACTACACACATCTCCTACACTACACACATCCTACACCACACACACCTCCTACACCACTACACACCTCCTACACCACCACACACATCTCCTACTCCACTACACACATATCTCCTACACTACACACATCTTACACCACTACACACACCTCCTACACCACTACACACACCTCCTACACCACACACATCTCCTACTCCACTACACATACCTCCTACACCACTACACACACATCCTACACCACACACACCTCCTACACCGCAACACACATCTCCTACACTGCAACACACACCTCTTACTCCACTACACACATACCTCCTACACTACTACACATCCTACACCACTACACACCTCCTACACCGCCACACACATCTCCTACACCACTACACACATCCTACACCACACACATCTCCTACACAGTTACACACACCTCCTACACCAATACACACACCTACTACATCACTACACACACCTCCTACTCCACTACACACACCTCCTACACTACTACACATCCTACACCACTACACACACCTCCTACACCTTTACACACCTCCTACACCACTACACACATCTCCTACACTGCAACACACCTCCTACTCCACTACACATACCTTCTACACTACACACATCCTACACCACTACACACACCTCCTACACACTACACACATCTCCTACACTGCAACACACACCTCCTACTCCACTACACACATACCTTCTACACTACTACACATCCTACACCACTACACACACCTCCTACACCGCAACACACATCTCCTACACCACTACACACCTCCTACACACTACACACATCTCCTACACAGTTACACACACCTCCTACACCAATACACACACCTACTACATCGCTACACACACCTCCTACTCCACTACACATACCTCCTACACCACTACACACATCTCCTACACTGCAAAACACACCTCCTACTCCACTACACATCTCCTACACTGCAAAACACACCTCCTACACCACTACACACCTCCTACACCGCTACACACCTAATACACCGCTACACACATCTCCTACACACACACATCTCCTCCAAAACTACTACACATCTCCTACACCACTACACACATCCTCCTACACCGCTACACACAACTCCTACACCTCCACACACACCTACTACACCAATACACCTACCTCCAACACTACTACACATCTCCTACACCACTACACACTTTACTTTTCCCTGTAACAGCCTGGACTCTCCCGGGGTAAATTATTGTTGGATTTGTTTTATATGAAAATTAATGAATGTGCAATAAAATGAAAACATAACGATGTGCTGAATTGCGACGCTACAAACAGACTCAAACTGACAGTTTGGGAAAATCCACAAACACACACACACACACACACACACACACACACACACACTTGGCAAGCTGATGAGTCAGTGCTGGAAAATCCCTAAGCTTCCAGAAATACACAAACACTTTCGATATGATAAATTAATAAAACAGCTCCCCCTGCTGGTGCTCTATGTTACTCAAGATTCAAGACTGAAATGTTGCGTTATTGGCATTACAGTACAAACTTCTCATTCCAAAACAATTTATTCAAAAAAGTAAAAAAAACAACAAGAAAACAAGAATATTTAAAACATCCAGCTCTGAGCTAACAACCGAGCCTGCCTTCCTCACCAGCTTGTCCAGACATGAGGCGTTCATTTTATTGATGATGCCTCCCCAGCACACCGCTGCTTAGAAGAGGGAACTTCCCACAACAGTGTGATAGAACATCTGCAGCAGCTTTTTTCATCTGTGTCAGCAGTCCAGTAGAGTTTGTTATCCAGCTGCACTCCTAGTTATTTGTAAGTCTTTACAAACTCCACACAGTCACTGTTGATAGTCACAGGTTGAGGCCTAGGCCTCCTAAAATCCACCACCATCTCTCTGGTCTTGATGGTCTTAAGGTGCAGGTGGTTGAAGTCACACCATCAGATTTTTTCGACCAGGTGCTCTGTCTCTACACTGCTGACATGAGGGAAGCTCTAAGCAGAAGCTCTGTTCTGTACTGTACTGTTCTGTTCTGTTCTGTTCTGTCCTGTCCTGTACTGTACTGCTCTGTTCTGTTCTGTACTGTACTGTACTGTACTGTTCTGTTCTGTACTGTACTGTTCTGTTCTGTACTGTACTGTTCTGTTCTGTTCTGTACTGTTCTGTACTGTACTGTTCTGTTCTGTTCTGTACTGTTCTGTACTGTACTGTACTGTTCTGTTCTGTACTGTACTGTTCTGTTCTGTTCTGTACTGTTCTGTTCTGTTCTGTACTGTACTGTACTGTTCTGTTCTGTACTGTACTGTTCTGTTCTGTACTGTTCTGTTCTGTTCTGTCCTGTCCTGTACTGTACTGCTCTGTTCTGTTCTGTACTGTACTGTACTGTACTGTTCTGTTCTGTACTGTACTGTTCTGTTCTGTACTGTACTGTACTGTTCTGTTCTGTACTGTACTGTTCTGTTCTGTTCTGTACTGTTCTGTTCTGTTCTGTCCTGTCCTGTACTGTACTGCTCTGTTCTGTTCTGTACTGTACTGTACTGTACTGTACTGTTCTGTTCTGTACTGTACTGTTCTGTTCTGTACTGTTCTGTTCTGTTCTGTACTGTTCTGTACTGTACTGTTCTGTTCTGTTCTGTACTGTTCTGTTCTGTACTGTACTGTACTGTTCTGTTCTGTACTGTACTGTTCTGTTCTGTACTGTTCTGTTCTGTTCTGTACTGTTCTGTACTGTACTGTTCTGTTCTGTTCTGTACTGTTCTGTTCTGTACTGTACTGTACTGTTCTGTTCTGTACTGTACTGTACTGTACTGTTCTGTTCTGTACTGTACTGTTCTGTTCTGTTCTGTACTGTACTGTACTCTTCTGTACTGTACTGTACTGTTCTGTTCTGTACTGTACTGTTCTGTACTGTTCTGTTCTGTACTGTACTGTTCTGTTCTGTTCTGTTCTGTTCTGTACTGTTCTGTTCTGTTCTGTTCTGTACTGTACTGTACTGTTCTGTTCTGTTCTGTACTGTTCTGTTCTGTTCTGTTATGTACTGTACTGTTCTGTACTGTACTGTTCTGTACTGTTCTGTTCTGTACTGTACTGTTCTGTTCTGTACTGTACTGTTCTGTTCTGTACTGTACTGTTCTGTTCTGTACTGTTCTGTACTGTACTGTTCTGTTCTGTCCTGTACTGTACTGTTCTGTTCTGTTCTGTCCTGTACTGTACTGTTCTGTTCTGTTCTGTTCTGTTCTGTACTGTACTGTACTGTTCTGTTCTGTACTGTTCTGTTCTGTTCTGTTCTGTTCTGTACTGTACTGTACTGTTCTGTACTGTTCTGTTCTGTTCTGTACTGTACTGTACTGTTCTGTTCTGTCCTGTTCTGTTCTGTTCTGTTCTGTTCTGTTCTGTTCTGTACTGTACTGTTCTGTTCTGTTCTGTACTGTACTGTTCTGTTCTGTACTGTTCTGTTCTGTTCTGTACTGTACTGTACTGTTCTGTACTGTTCTGTTCTGTACTGTTCTGTTCTGTTCTGTACTGTACTGTTCTGTTCTGTTCTGTTCTGTACTGTACTGTACTGTTCTGTTCTGTACTGTACTGTACTGTTCTGTTCTGTACTGTTCTGTTCTGTTCTGTACTGTTCTGTTCTGTTCTGTTCTGTTCTGTTCTGTTCTGTACTGTTCTGTTCTGTTCTGTACTGTACTGTTCTGTTCTGTACTGTTCTGTTCTGTACTGTACTGTTCTGTTCTGTACTGTACTGTTCTGTTCTGTACTGTTCTGTTCTGTTCTGTTCTGTACTGTTCTGTTCTGTACTGTACTGTTCTGTTCTGTACTGCACTGCACTGCTCTGTTCTGTACTGTTCTGTTCTGTTCTGTTCTGTTCTGTACTGTACTGTTCTGT
>NC_060910.1:19434945-19439945 GCF_014805685.1 Silurus meridionalis | reverse complement strand
ACTTCATCTACACACTGCACAGGAGTCATATAGAGATGTTTATTTCTACTTTTATAGTACTTATAATTTGAATAATAAAATATTAAATAATGAAATGTTTATATTTGAATAAATATTGTAGATTTTGCTGTACAGTTCAGTATCAGTAGAAGGTTCAGATCCAACACACGTGTGTTCACTCTGGGACAAATTACAGTCGTAAAGCTGTGGTCACGTGACCTGGACATGCTTTCTGTGTGTGTGTGTGTGTGTGTGTGTGTGTGTGTGTGTGTGTGTGTGTGTGTTTCTGCTGCATGCCAAATGTCTCTGTGTACTATTAATGGAAGCTCTCCTCTTTGACATACACACACACACACACACGCACACACACCATTAAATACACGTGAACACAGCAAAAAACTCAACACATTTCAGTAACTCTGTGTGTGTGTGTGTGTGTGTGTGTGTGTGTGTGAGATCATTATTGTAGTTATTTAGATTGTTAGCAGTTGAGAGTGAACACACAGTCAGAACACTGTAAACTTTATTTGTTTATCTGAACTGTGGAAAGAATCTGGACAGGTATTCAGTATTACACGTGTGTGTGTGTGTGTGTGTGTGTGTGTGTGTGTGTGTGTGTTAAACTGAGTTGGTGGAGTGTTAAAGTGGGGAATCTGATCTCAGATCATCTCTCCTGCACTCACTGGGTTTATTAATACCAGAGCAGTGTGTTGGAGGCTTTTGTTCCTGAAACACACACACACACACACACACACACACACACACACACACACACACACACACACACACACACACACACACCGTTCACCAGTAGAGGACCAATAATCAGGAAAAGACTCGCTCTGTATACAACTTTATCACAATCACCATGGAGACGATCTCATATGGGCTACGAGGTGAGAAAATAGAAAATACCATGAAAGTGTTGTACAGGTGTTTTGTCTGTCTGTCTGTCTGTCTGTCTGTGTGTGTGTGTGTGTGTGTGTGTGTGTGTGTGTGTGTGTGTGTGTTTTTCCTTTACACCCGGTTTTGACAGCACACTTTTTGATAGCACATGCTTTGAGAACATTTCACCACACACACACACACACACACACACACACACACACACACACACACAGTTCTGCTGGAAGGTCAGTGTTTTGTGGGGTCCTGATTATTCACAAACTCACAGAGAGCAGATGTTCTGCTGATGGATTGCTGTAGAGTGCAGAAGTATGTCTCCCTGATCCGGTTCTGAATCTGTGTGACACTTTGCACTGATGTGTGTGTGTGTGTGTGTGTGTGTGTGTGTGTGTGTTTTATGTGAATGTGTAGTTTGTGTAAAATCTGTAATATAAAGAATTTAAATCTCTATAAGTGTGTGTAGGTGTCACACTGCACTGGGCTTTGGGTTCTTATATCATACATACATTAGATGTTATAATGATGTTACAGTATGAAAGCAGTCAAGCCCCTGTGTTATAAAGTCCAGATTCTGAGAAAAGCCTAAACTCCGCCCCTCTGATTACACACTCAACTCTAATTGGGTGCTGAAAGTCATGTGACCTGCAGTTTACAGGGAGAGAGCAGAGTACAGCAACCGGAGCAACTTCCATTATTGTGTGTTAAACTGGTGTGATGGACTGTTTACTGGGTATGTACACGTGTGTGTGTGTGTGTGTGTGTGTGTGTGTGTGTGTGTGTGTTAAATAGTTTCTGACACTTACGTTAAGAAGCAGGTTCACTCAGTGATTGTTATACAGCATTTGTTTTGATTGTGTGTGTTGCTGTGTGTAGTACATGTGTTGTGTACACTAATGATGAATGAGCAGATAAATGGAGGAGTGAAATGATGGAGAGATGAATATGAATAAAATCCCTATCACTGTAACACTGGTGCTGTAGTCGGATAGGAAGTTGTACAGTTATTAAACATGGTGTATTGAGGATGGAGAGAGGGATTTATACATAACAACATCTTCACTGGTGTTTACTCCTGTGTTTAATGAGCTCCAGATGAACATGTGGTGTTTATCAGAACAGGGTTTAATGTAACGACTTCTCAGGAGCTGTTAAACTGCTGGATAACGACGTCTGATTAAACGCCTTAAATGTAAATGAACAAAATAAACAAACTGTAATGTTCTACCACTTATCTGACTTACTGAGGGGTGTGTGTGTGTGTGTGTGTGTGTGTGTGTGTGTGTGTGTGTGTGTGTTACAGGCCTAGCATGTCTGGTCCTCACCTGATAAAGAAAGGTCGAGAGCAGAGGAGGATGGATATACCACGAGATTTCACCGTGGCCTCTCCGGCCGAGTTTGTGAAGAGATTTGGAGGAACTCGCATTATAGAAAAGGTGTGTGTGTGTGTGTGTGTGTGTGTGTGTGAGTGTTCTTCCAGGACTTTTGTGAACATTCCTACATCTTCTCACCTTCGTGTCCTGATTGTGTTCCTGTAACGTGTTTGCTCAGGTGCTGATCGCCAATAACGGCATCGCGGCAGTGAAATGCATGCGCTCAATCCGCCGCTGGTCTTACGAGATGTTCCGCAACGAGAGAACCATCCGCTTCGTGGTGATGGTCACACCGGAGGACCTGAAAGCTAACGCGGGTCAGACACGCCTCCTTTCTGTTCCTCCAGTGAGGAACCACGATGACGTGTTCGGGGTCTCGGGAATGTGTGTGTTATTAATGGTGTGTGTTGTCGTTTAGAGTACATTAAAATGGCGGATCACTACGTACCGGTCCCTGGTGGTCCAAACAACAATAACTACGCCAACGTGGAGATGATCGTGGACATCGCAAAGAGAATCCCAGTGCAGGTAACACAACTACACACAACTACACACAACTCCCAAACACACACCAACGTTCATAAAGCGTATTATGGAAAACTCTGATTCTTTATGTGAGAAGTTCCTGAGGGTGATGGTGTTCTATTGAGATCTTTAATAAGGATTGTTGATGTTTATGGATGAAGTAAAGCTGTTCTTCTATCTGTAGGCCGTGTGGGCTGGATGGGGTCACGCTTCTGAAAACCCAAAGCTTCCAGAGCTGCTCCATAAAGCTGGAATTTCATTTTTAGGTATCCGTAAATACACGTCTCTGTTCTGTGTAGATGTTTACTTTCTTTGTTTTAATTCCAGCAGCCCAGAAAACATCAGTCATGTGCCTCAGTGCTGTTTTGACTGGTTCTGGTTCTGGTTCTGGTTCTGGTTCTGGTTTAATATATACTGTTTTATAAATCTTTGTTCAGGCCCATCCAGTAAGGCCATGTGGGCTCTGGGAGATAAAGTGGCCTCTTCTATAGTAGCTCAGACTGCAGGAATCCCCACGTTACCCTGGTCTGGGTCTGGTAATGTCTTCTTATTTACCTATTAATTCTTTATATAAATATATTGTTTTTATAAACGACTGAAAACTTGTAATGATTATTTTGATAAATGTGTGAATATTTGATTCTACTTTACTAAACCAAGTTGTTTTTGTTTTTGTTTTATTTCCCATGATTCTCTGTGTATAGGGCTGAAGGTGGTGTGGGAAGAGGAGGAGCAGAGACTGGGTCATGTGATCAGCGTCCCACTAGAACTCTACACTAAAGGCTGTGTTCGAGACGTGGACGAAGGACTCGCTGTAAACACGCCATTTAGTTCACTTTATTCTCATTTTACTCACATTTCAGGGTATAGAGTGTGTGTGTGTGTGTGTGTGTGTGTGTGTGTGTGTGTGTGTGTGTGTAGGATGCAGAGAAGATCGGTTATCCTGTACTCATTAAGGCATCAGAGGGTGGAGGAGGTAAAGGAATCAGGAAAGTGGACAATGCTGAAGATTTCCCCAGCTTTTTCAGACAGGTACACACACACACACACACACACACACACACACACACACACACAGGATACTTGTTGCCGTGTGTAGTTGCTCTGCTGTAGGTCTGTTCCATGTGGGATGTTTTATTTTATTGGATCAGGTCCAGGTGGAGGTTCCTGGCTCTCCCATCTTCATCATGCAGCTGGCTCAGCATGCGCGCCACCAGGAGGTACAGATCTTAGCAGACCAGTACGGAAATGCCATCTCTCTGTTTGGAAGAGACTGCTCCATCCAGCGCCGTCACCAGAAGATCATCGAAGAGGCTCCGGCCACCATCACCTCGTCCTCCACCTTCCAGCAGATGGAGAGGGTCAGTTTTTACAGTGTCTGGCAGTAGGAGGTGGAGGTGACAGTGTTTTGATTAGAAGTTCAGTGAAGTGATCGTTTCTGTGTTGTTTTACAGTTTGCAGTGCGCATGGCTAAGATGGTGGGATATGTGAGTGCAGGAACAGTAGAGTACCTGTTTTCAGAGGACGGCAGCTTCCACTTCCTGGAGTTAAACCCCAGACTGCAGGTGGAGCATCCGTGCACTGAGATGATCGCAGATGTTAATCTCCCAGCCGCCCAGTTACAGGTACTGAACACCTTACATACGACATACAACACGATAAAGCAGTGTTGGATCTTTATTCATGTATAATAGAGTATTTAGTGTGTATATGCTGATTTGTGTAGATAGCGATGGGAATCCCCCTGCACAGGATTAAGGATATCCGTGTGCTGTATGGGGAATCCCCGTGGGATGATAACCGCATTAATTTCGAGGATCCGGAGTGTCTTCCCAGTCCTCATGGTCACGTCATCGCCGCACGCATCACCAGCGAGAACCCGGATGAGGTGAGCGAGGGGGAGATATGACTGAGTGGTGTTTATTACAGGGATGATGAACGTGTAGGTGTTTGAGGGGGAGATATGAATGAGTGGTGTTTATTACAGGGATGATAAACGTGTAGGTGTTCGAGGGGGAGATATGAATGAGTGGTGTTTATCACAGGGATGATGAACGTGTAGGTGAGTGAGGGGGAGATATGAATGAGTGGTGTTTATCACAGGGATGATAAACGTGTAGGTGTTTGAGGGGGAGATATGAATGAGTGGTGTTTATCACAGGGATGATGAACGTGTAGGTGAGCGAGGGGGAGATATGA
>NC_060910.1:19427780-19434845 GCF_014805685.1 Silurus meridionalis | reverse complement strand
GTTTCCTGTGCATTTTATTGAAGTCTAAACAGGAAGTTTATCATTTATTCTTCACCTGTATAGCAGTTCTACAACATATAGAGACTAAACCTCAGATTTTAAATGACAGCTTCATACTACAGAAATTAAGAACATCCTTATTTAAAAAAAACATGTGGCAGCATCCAATATATAAAAGACAAACAAAATTGTGGGGAAAAAATTTTAAACATTAAAATGGCTCATGAAAAGAAAGACATAACAATAAAACGTTAGATTACCTGTATGTATCAAATGTGACGGCGAATTCTTAAAAGCCAGCACTTTTTACACCGAACATTTCGAACATCTCCCTTACACATGGCCATATGTGTTGAGGAATGTCTTTGTTTTTATTTATTTTCACATCGGTGCCTCCCTTTGAATTCACATGAACCATTCCTCTTGTTGCCTTGATCATTGTTTGCTCCTCTTGCCGACGTCTACGTCTGATAGCCAGGATATAATACACCAGTGATGTGGTGAAAAAGCAGCACAATGAAGGTTGACAGGCTGGAAACAGTGAGAAGAAATAATACTAAAAGTAACGAGTCTGTTTTGTAAATGGAAGAAGTAGAAAGTACAGATATCTGTGTAAAAATTTAATAAGTGAAAGTAAAAAGTTGCCCTAGTGGAGTAAAGTACTGATAGAAGACAAATCTACTTAAGTACAGTAACTAAGTATTTGTACATTACTTCCCCTCTGGTTACTACTGATGCTTGTGCTGGAGAAGATATATCTCAGGGAGTTTTTGATGCAGTCACCACTGGCTTGCTCATTATGGATAAACAAGTCAAGTCAAGTTTATTTGTCTAGACCTGGACAGCTTTTACAACAATTGATCTAAAATTGCTAAATTTACTGTGTCTCTGATGAAGATCAGACCACATTCAAACTCGATTTTGCTGATTTCACTAAAATGTTCTTGAAAGTCATATTTTGACATACATTTGTCAACATTTTCATTTTATTTACTGAATTACTTTATTTCAGGGAAAGTTATGTGCTTTAATAAGTATGATTATAAACTCTATAATCACTTTCATTATAGACATTAGGGGCACAGAGTAATATTCATTCAGAAGAAATAAATATGTGTTTATACACTGACAGATACACACACACACCTCATGCAGGTGACAGGGTGTGTGTTTTAATATAAAGGTGTATTTCTGTTAGGTGTGTTTTCTCTGTGCCTGTAGCAGCACTGAACACACACTGCATCATCAGTTACTGTGCAGAAGCTTCAGCAGCAGATCAGTAACTAAAGTGAAAGTGTTTAGTGTCGGGGGAAAACACGGGGGATTTCAGCTTCACTACTGTTTATAAAGAATCTTCTTTTATAATTTACCTTTATTTATTTCTTATACAACAACAGACCCTTGTAGAGTTTTTTACATAAGAGATGATTTGGGGAACAAAAACCTCATACATGAAGAGACTGATGGAGCAGATTTAGTTTCATTCTGGTGAATAAAATGAAAAAAAGTGATGATAACTGCTGAATATACAGACACACACACACACACACACACACACACACACACACACACACACACACACACACCTTATACTGTAATATTCCCAGTATAGACTTTGGGAACACAAACCAATGAATTTCTATCAGTGAATTAATTCAGTAAAAAATATCAGCAATGAAAATTCTTGACAAACCCATGTGAGCTTATATATATATATATATGTGTGTGTGTGTGTGTGTGTGTGTGTGTGTGTGTGTGTGTGTGTGTGTGGAAAATCCCTCAAAGACAGAAATGTTTTTATGATTGATTAATATTGAGCTGCTTTTCTGCTACAGCAACATCACACCAACAACTGTACAATAAACATTATATTTCTACACTGAGTTATATATAGTAATGTTTACATTATTTCTGTTTAAAATTCTACAATTACTGTTATTATTCAATAGCAGTATTTTACTCTTTTTTTTCAAAACAATGCCCAAAAAATTGAATTACAAAATATAAATGAAAAATGAACTTATAATTTATAAATATTAAAGCTTATTTAAAAAAATTCATAAAAAAAAATTTATGTCCAAAAAATGTATATTAACCAAGATATTTTAATATTTAAAAATAGATTTAAACATAAGTACAGTACAGTACAATTATATTATTATTAAAATAATTCTGGGAAAGACATTAATAATAAGAAATTATTAATAAAAATGTAAATACAGGAATTGTTGATCTAGGACTCCTGTACTGGGTTATTTAACACGTGCATGTAGATCAGGACATGATTCTGCCAAACAAGTACCCACACACACACACACACACACACACACAGACACACACACAAAGTATAATACACACATTTAGTGTTTAATTTAGTGTGTAATTTACTATACAATGTGCTGTTGTATTATTTTATATTCACATGATTTGGAACATTAACTTTAAATGTAAACTCGAAATATACTTTTGTTAAATGATATGTGAGTCTTTTTCAGGTTGAGTTTGTTCCGTGTCTCTACACTTCACGTGTGTTAATAACAGTATCATGAAACACTGCAGTCTGTATCTCTCAGTGCAGCACAGAACAGAAAACAGGGGTCGATTTAAACTTTACTGAAAAGACTCAGTGGAGGAAACGCCGGGGTCCCACACAGAAACAGACCATCATATATTATTATTCATTACTACTGTATTAACACTTTATTTATTAACACTGTTTTTAGTGAATCAGAGGAGAATAGAATTCATTCTTTATACGTTATTGATGTGTTCACACGTTCAACAAACACATTTATATACAGCACTACAGTGTGTTTAGTTCAGAGAACGTATATATGTGATGGACTTTAACATGTCCTCCTCCCTCTCTCTCTCCCTCCCTCTCTCTCTCTCTCTCTCACTAACCTGTTCTTGTCTTTTCTCCCCAGTAACTGATGATGCAGCAGTGTATAATTCCTGATTCAGTGCTGCTACAGGCAGAGAGAATGAACACGGAAATATGTTTAGAACTTTTGTCAGTGTGTGTAACACAAACACACACATCTGTAACACAAACACACACATCTGAACTGAAATATAGTGTTGTGTCTAAATACTGATCATAAAATATTATTATATTTCACAAAATTAACTCATTTACATACAGTACATAATTCAGATGTTCTGGTTTATAGTAAATGCTGCTTGTAATAGTGTAATAGTGTATTTTGTGTTCACAGGACAAACACCAATAAAACCATGTAGGTCACTACACATAATAAAGTGGTAATGAAGCTGTAAAATAAATATGACTGACAGTTTGTACACAAAACTCAGATTACAGCAGTGTTTTATAATTAAGGGTTAAAGTGTTGAAAAAATAAAGAGGTTTTACAACTGAATGTCTTCATTTTCCTGTTTTTATTTGATTCTGCTGAATAGAGACGCTTCAGACTGACTTGTGTATATACACACACACACACACACACACACACACACACACACACACACACATATACATATTTATATCTTTATATTATTTTATTATCTTATTATTAAAACTTAATTATTTAAACAGAAGAAAGTACATTTTAGAGAGAATACTTCTATATACTTCTGTTTTTTGTTTACAAAAGAGAATGAGTAACTTTTACTTTCTTTTAATTTTGAAAAGAAAAAAAAGAAAAACCACAAGAACTTAATTTTTACATCAGAAATCTTTATTTTGACTTTGGATTTTTTTTTACAGCCATGTGTTGTACATTTTAAACAATACTGTAAATTTTTCTTAAATATCATTAATACACAATATTGTACAACACAGTAACATGTTTATTTATTACACTGTTCATTACATCCAAGATCTAATAAAATGAATAATGTTTAGGTAAAGGTTTTTTGAGGATTTATAATTAAAACACTGTGCCAAAGTAACATCTTTATTATTCTTTCACTTTCTCACCAACAAAAACCCCCCAACACTCTCCAACACACACTTCCTGCTCTACAGGTTCCTCCTGCTGCTCTGCATTTTACTCTAAATAAAGAATGTGATCACTTTATTTACAGAAATTCACCTCATCATCATCATCATCATCATCATCATCATCATCATCATCATCACTCTTTTATTGTACTTTATTATTATAAATGAACTAAAAATGAAATTCTGACAGAAATTCTCACCAACATCTCAACTGTTCAACATTTATTACATTTATTACATTTATTACATTTATTACATTTATTACAGGGAATAATGAGATTCTACATAAAACTGCACAAATTCCTCCAGTCTCTTTATTCAGCATTATAAAGAGAGAGAGAGAGAGTCACACTGAGAGAGAGAGAGAGAGAGAGAGAGAGAGAGAGAGAGAGAGAGAGTCACTGAGAGAGAGAGGAGAGAGAGAGAGAGTCACACTGAGAGAGAGAGAGAGAGAGAGAGAGTCACTGAGAGAGAGAGAGAGAGAGAGTCACACTGAGAGAGAGAGAGAGAGAGGTCACACTGAGAGAGAGAGAGAGAGTCACACTGAGAGAGAGAGAGAGAGAGAGATACACTGCAACACATACCTCCTACTCCACTACACACACCTCCTACACCACTACACACACACACCTACTACTCCACTACACACATCCTACTCCACTACACATCTCCTACACCGTTACACACACCTCCCACACCACCACACACACCTACTACACCACACACACCTCCTACACTACTACACACATCTCCTACACCGCACACACACCTCCTACTCCACTACACACATCTCCTACACACTACACACACCTCCTTCTCCACTACACACATCTCCAACACCATTACACACATCTCCTACACCACACACACCTCCTACACCACAACACACACCTCCTACTCCACTACACACATCCTACTGCACTACACACATCTCCTACACCACTTTACATTTACATTTACATTTGGGGCATTTGGCAGACGCCCTTATCCAGAGCGACTTACAACTGAGCAGGGGAGAGTTTCAGGCTTTGTTCAAGGGCCCAGCAGTGGCAGCTTGGCGGTGGCGGTGATTTGAACCTGTGATCTTCTGATCCAAAGCCCAATGCCTTAACCACTGAGCTACCAGTTACTACACACACATCTCCTACACCACTACACACACCTCCTACTCCACTACACACATCCTACTCCACTATACACATACCTCCTACACTACTACACACATCCTACACCACTACACACACCTCCTACACTACACACACTTCCTACACCACTACACACACCTCCTACACCGCTACACACACCTCCTACTCACTACACACATCTCCTACACTGTTACACACATCTCCTACACCACAACACACACCTCCTACACTACACACATCTCCTACACACCACTACACACCTCCTACACTACACACACCTCCTACTCCACTACACACATCTCCTACACTACTACACACATCCTACTCCACTACACACATCTCCTACACCACTACACACATCCTACACCGCTACACACATTTCCTACACCACAACACACACCTCCTACTCCACTACACACATCTCCTACACTGCAACACACACCTCCTACACCACAACACACCTCCTACACCGCTACACACCTCCTACACCGCTACACACATCTCCTACACTGTTACACACATCTAGTACACCGTTACACATCTCCTACACCACAACACACACCTCCTACACCACACACATCTCCTACACTGTTATGCATACTTACTACACCAGTACACATACCTCCTACACTACTACACACACCTACTACACTGCTACACATCTCCTACACCTCTACACACACCTACTACAAAAATACACATACCTCCAACACTACTACACACACCTACAGCACTACACACATCTGACACTGCTACACACACTCCTACACCACTACACACTTTACTTGTCCCTGTAACAGCCTGGACTCTCCCGGGGTAAATTATTGTTGGATTTGTTTTATATGAAAATTAATGTATGTGCAATAAAATGAAAACATAACAATGTGCTGAATTGCGAAGCTACAAACAGACTCAAACTGACAGTTTGGGAAAATCCACACACACACACACACACACACACACACACACACACACACACACACACACACACACACACTTGGCAAGCTGATGAGTCAGTGCTGGAAAATCCCTAAGGTTCCAGAAATACACAAACACTTTCGATATGATAAATTGATTAAACAGCTCCCCCTGCTGGTGCTCTATGTTACTCAAGATTCAAGACTGAAAGGTTTCTTTATTGGCATTACAGTACAAACTTCTCATTCCAAAACAATTTATTCAAAAAAGTAAAAAAAAACCCAAAGAAAACAAGAATATTTAAAATATCCAGCTCTGAGCTAACAACCGAGCCTGCCTTCTTCACCAGCTTGAGGCGTTCATTTTATTGATGATGCCTTCCCAGCACACCGCTGCTTAGAAGAGGGAACTTCCCACAACAGTGTGATAGAACATCTGCAGCAGCTTTTTTCATCTGTGTCAGCAGTCCAGTAGAGTTTGTTATCTAGCTGCACTCCTAGTTATTTGTAAGTCTTTACAAACTCCACACAGTCACTGTTGATAGTCACAGGTTGAGGTCTAGGCCTCCTGAAATCCACCACCATCTCTCTGGTCTTGATGGTCTTAAGATGCAGGTGGTTGAAGTCACACCATCAGATTTTTTCGACCAGGTGCTCTGTCTCTCCACTGCTGACATGAGGGAAGCTCTAAGCAGAGTCCACCTACGGAAAGCTGCAGAACCAGACAACATTGTAGGCAGAGTACTCAGAGGATGTGCAGACCAACTGCCAGATGTTCTTACTGACATCTTCAACCTCTCTCTAAGCAGCACTGTTGTCCCTACGTGCTTCATGACAACGACCCTCATGCCCGTGTCGAAGAAATCATCTGTGTGCTGCCAGTATTTACAGTATTTATTTTTTACTTACACATGGAAAATTCACTGTACTGTCAGGACTGTACTGTCCTGTTCTGTACTGTCCTGTTCTGTACTGTCCTGTTCTGTACTGTTCTGTTCTGTACTGTTCTGTATTGTACTGTACTGTACTCTTCTGTACT